>NC_069502.1:535821568-535941155 GCF_027579735.1 Bombina bombina | reverse complement strand
ATATATAAATACATACTATTTTCTTTCTTAAGACACGGTGAGTCCACGGAATCATCAATTACTGTTGGGAATATCTCACTCCTGGCCAGCAGGAGGAGACAAAGAGCATTATGAGAGAATTATTTAATTATCCTTAAAGGTACAGTACAGTTCATGTTAAAATTTAAAGGTACAGTACCTGCATATTTTATTATTCTTTGAGACTGTTACTCTTGAAGATAGACTCCTTGTTTCTGAGCCATCAGTCTCCCAGGTTGATGCTGTTCAAGCTATGCCACAGAATTCTCTTCATATGTCCCAAGGCATATTGGTGTCACATGCAGTTCCCTGCTGTTCCTCTTAATCCCTTGGAGGAGTTTTTTTGCATGCAGAGATTGCTGCCCAGGTATCCACTGCGTTATCTGTGGCATAAGCTGTCATTCCTACAGGGTAAACGCAAGAGGAAAATTAAAGATTCAGATAGTAGGGTTTCTGCTCCGACTTATGTTACCCAAGTTATCCTTTCTCACAAGTCTAATGAGCAAGATACGTCGGTAGCTTCTGAGGGTGAAATCTCAGATTCGGACAGTATAATTCCTTCAGCTGATGAATGAAGGATGTTTTTGGTTTCTCCTGTCGACTCAGATACTCCTACTGTTGTCATCCCTAGGAAATCTGGCAAGCTTAATACATTCTTTGATGTCCTTCCGCTGTGGAGGTCTTTACTGTGCAAGACCGTGCCCCGGAGATTATAGCACAGGAATGAGAGGGTCCTGGGATTCCTTTTCATGTCCCCTGTCTTTAAGAAGACGTTTCCTGTTGCTGACTCCATTAAGGAGTCGTGGCAATCGGTGCCTAACGTAGAAGGGGCCATTTTTACTCTGGCTAAGAGAACTTCTATTCCTATTGAGGATTGCTGCTCCTTTAAAAAAAGCCGGGGGCTTTTGAAGAAAATGTATGTTCATCTGGGTCTCCAATTGCAACCTGCAGTGTGTATCACCACTGTGACAATTGCTGCAGCCTAATGGTTCGACAAAGAGAGACAAAGAAGGGCGCCTCCTAGTGTAGCCAATAAATCAAAACGGACATAAGAGGCCCATGGTTCTGCGCCTTGTCGAGTCTCTTCTGGTAGAGACTCCTTTAGAGGGAATCCAAGATAGGATTACTGCTCTTAAGTTGTCCAATTCCTTTATTACTGACGCTCTCTTGCAGGGCATTAATTTGGGTGCCAAAATATTGTGCTTTGCTGTGTTAGCTCGCAGAGAATTGTGGCTGAAATCTTGGTCAGCCAATGTTTCCTCTAAGTCTAAGCTTCTAGCGATTCCTTACAAGGGTAAGACCTTGTTTGAACCCGGTCTGACAGAAATTGTTTCTGATACTACGGGTGGGAAAAACACGCAACTGACTCTAAATCTCTAAACTAAATCTCTAAACAAGGGGAAACAATTCAAGAAACCCGCTGCTGATTCTAAGTCAGTATGAAGGCTCTGCCTCCGATCTGGAAATGGATCAAGTGGGGAGCAGACTCGCTCAGTTTTCGCAAGCTTGGAAATGAGATGTACCAGACCCATGGACAGTGGACATAGTTTCCCAGGGTTACAAGTTAGACATTCTGGTCCAGGCACCATCTTTACAACTAGCAGAATCTCATAGAAAGATCTTGTTATCTTTTCTGCGTTCCCACGGTTGATCAACATGGAGAAAAGCTCTCTTGTTCCGGCTAGAAGAGTGATCTTCTTGGGAACTTTCATAGATTCCCTATCAATGTAAATATTTCTGATAGAAATCGGAAGGGCCAAGATTCTTTCCGCTTGCCTGTTTCTACAGTCTGCGGTACGGGCCTCCTGGGGGAAACTCGGAGTTCCTTAGCCATGAAGGAGGTGGTGCGAATCATTCAGTGGGTGGAGGCTTACAGTTTCTGTCTATCTGTCATCCACGTCCCAGGAGTGGACAATTGGGAAGTGGATTTCCTGAGCAGACGGACTTTTCACCCTGGGGAGTGGGAGCTTCATCCAGTAGTGTTCCCAAGGTTAACAACCAAATGGGGGCTATTGGAATTGGATCTGATGGCATCTCGTCAGAACGCCAAGCTCCCAAAATACGGTTTGAGGTTGAGGGACCCTCAAGCCTTTCTGATAGATGCTCTGGCAGTTCCTTGGAACTTCAGGTTGGCATATCTCTTTCCTCCGTTTGCTCTCCTTCCACGAGTCATTGCTCGAATCAAGCAGGAGAGAGTGTTGGTGATTCTAATTGCACCTGCGTGGCTGCGCAGGATCTGGTATGCAGATCTAGTAGAAGTGTTGTCTCTAACCCAGTGGAGACTCCTTCTAAGGAAGGACCTTCTACTTCAGGGGCCCCTTCTTTATTCAAATCTCGTTTCTCTGATGCTGGCTGCTTGGAGAGGGAACGCTTGATTTTGCTAAGCGTGGATTTTCCGAATCGGTCATTGAGACCATGATTCAGGCTTGCAAGCCTGTCACAAGAAATAATTAAATGTCTTTTTTGGTGTGAGACTAAAGGATATTCTTGGAGTAGAGTGAGGATTCCAAGAATCTTATCTTTTATCCAGGAAGGCCTGGAGAAGGGGTTGTCTGTCAGTACCCTCAAGGGTCAGATTTCTGCTCTATCTATTTTGTTGCACAAGCGTCTGACGGACGTGCCTGATTACATTACATTTCTTTTGTCAGGCCCTGGTCAGAATCAGGCCTGTGTTTAAATCTGTGGCTCCACCTTGGAGTCTTAACCTGGTTCTTAAGTTTTGCTACAATCTCCGTTTGAGCCTATGCATTCCATAGATATTAAGTTATCTTCTTGGAAGGTTTTGTTTCTTACTACTAGTTCTTTGCTCGGAGGGTTTTGAACTCTCAGCTTTGCAGTGTGACTCTCCTTATCTCATATTTCATGCAGATAAGGTAGTTCTTCTTACCAAGTTTTGGTTTTCTTTCTAAGGTTGTTTCGGACAGAAATATTAATCAGGAAATTGTTGTTCCTTCTCTCTATCCTAATCCTTCTCATAAAGAATGTTTGTTTCACAACCTTGATTTTCTTCTTAAATGGAAAGAGTCCACAGCTGCATTCATTACTTTTAGGAAAAAAGAACCTGGCCACCAGGAGGAGGCAAAGACAACCCAGCCAATTGCTTAAATACTCCCCCCACTCCCCTCATCCCCCAGTCATTCTTTGCCTTTTGTCCCAGGAGGATGGCAGAGAAGTGTCAGAAGTTTGTTTTGCCTCTTATGGAGGGTAGTACTCTACGACATGGGACAGGAGTTTTAAGTAATCCTATCAGTCTCTCAGTGAGGGCTTGGATGAAAGTTAGAGTCCGGAGATGCAGGGAGAGTCTTTCTGCGAAACCATCCCGACCTGACTCATGTTAACAGCTCCTCAAGTAATCGGTGTTGTCAAACTTCGCTCCGCTGCCTGCTTTCTTTCTCAAGACCATGGCAGAGGCCATGCTACTATCCGTCACACTTGAAGGGCCGTGTTCCTGTAAGATCGTTTTATTTTACTTTCTTCATGAATGTACTGTAATTCGGATGTTTCCCGAGAGGCTACCACCTTGCGGGTCTAACTAACCTTAAGGGTCTCAGTGAGTCTCCTTTAGTATCTTGGTAGCAAGGGTTAATATCTCCTGAAGGGGGTTATTGAACAGGTTTTTTTTTTATTGTGTTTGTTATATGATTCAACCTGCTTATGTGTGGTGTTAATTGGGCTCATGGTTTGGAACATTAAGGCCTCTGGAAGTGGCGCGACCTTATGATTGGCGTGCTTTTTTGGACTGTACGGTTCACCTTGTGGCCGGGCGTTATTACGTTCCATCTTCCATTTCCGCATTCCTGACCGTGTGACGAAGGAGAAATTCTAGTCCGCAGGGGTCTGGTTTATAGGAGGTGGTGAGGGCTCCAGCCATTGTGGGTGTCAGGTGCTGTTAATTTTAATTCTTTAGTCCATATTTGCATATCCTCTCTCCAGTTATGGAGGATTCTGATGCAGAGACTGTTCAAATTTCAGATTCTGTGTCCGGTGACAAATCCGGATTGGCCTCGTTGACACATGTCAACCAGTTATGTTCTGTATGCCATATGAGAGCACCTTTTTCCTCGGGCTCGGGGAATCAAGGGACAGTTGAGCCACATCTGCCTCTGGGGTTACCGTCCTCCGAGAGGCGAGTTCCCTACCGCTACATACTTCTGCACATGCGGGTAACCCAGTTTATGATTATTCCTCCATGCAGGTTGGCGTGTTCCCCCTGGAGATTGCAGCACGTTTTCGCTTCCACGTATTTTTGGCTATTATTCGTCTGCAGAGTCCAGACGTTTATTTGTGGTTGTAACTGTCCCTGTGTGTTGTACCTTTCGTTATAGAATTGTGCTCCTTTGCGTAATACTCAGACATGTTTTTCAGTTATTAAATGACGCTATCCTTTTTGGATACAAGAATTTTCAGTCTGCTAATTAGAATGGTGCACCTCATTAGACATGTGGGAATGATGTATTCTCCTGATTGTTATTTTGAAATCTTTCCCAGTTTATGGAAGATCAGGGCTCCATTTGGCTGGTCCTGCGGGTAGGCCTGTTTCTTCTTGGGCGTTAACCTCCAGGTTTCCTTATATTTTCTTTTTATCCGATAGGATGTTTTTTATTTTGTTTATTGTTTCCTTCAGGAACCTTCTAGGATCGATACTCTTAGTTACTTCTTCGGAAGTTGTTTTGGACATGTTAGTCCTATGTTAAAAATGTCTGTTTCCTTTCTTTCCCTCTGAGGGAGGACTTATGCAGCTTGCCGGTTAGGGCCCTGGGTGCAGGCTGGTCCTGTTGGGTTCATTCGGTCTTGTGGCTGTTCAGACACATGGCGCTGTTCTGTTCTGCTCGGCTGGTCCGGTCAAGGCGCTTAGTGCTCAGGTTATCATTTGTTTTATATGTTCAAACTAAGCATTCAAGAGGACCTGTGGGTCCGTGAGGCGGGTGGGATTGTTTTAGTCCTTATAGCCTTCAATCATGGCTGACTGGGTCAGTGGAGTTTCTGCTGCGTCACTTTCTCTTACGTCTGGTATTATCGGACCCTAGAGTTTCCTCCCCCACACAGTGTAGGGTTGGAGGGCTTAGTGCCCTCTTACCACTGTTTGAGCAGTTTGGCCTTCTTTTTTGAGGCTCTGGATTTGTCCTTTTGGACTTGGTCCATCAACAGCTAGTAGTGTGAATAGCTGAGTAGCATGCGGGAGGTTTGCAGTTTGAAACCAGCTGCAGCTCTTTGCACCTTGAATGTGTGCTTGTACGCAGTTTAATGTCCAAGGACATCTGTGTAACCAACTGCAACTTGCACATTGACCGTTTACTGTCTAGCAGAGTTATAAGACCTTTTTGATCTTCTTCCGTTGTCTTCGGGTGAGTTAGGTCTCCTTTCAAGGGATCTGGGTTCCTGGGAGATGGTTGATCCCTGTGGGGACATTTGGCTTAGCTCGAGGTTCCCCGCAGCTGGGAGGGCTTTGCTCCTCTTCTCCCTGTATTCCTCTGTTTGTTTGGAGGTGATGTGGAGACTAGCCCTGCTTGAGGGGTTTTGACCTCAAGGTATCCCTTGCTTTGTTGTCCTGAGGCTGTTTTGATAAGTCTAGGGGCTCTAGGGTCGTAATCCGACTTCTATCGCCTTGCTCCTTGGAGCGTAGGATTTTAGCAAGGTATGGTTTCTTCCTTCGGTCGGGACTTACGAGTTCTTGTTATCCGGATTGATCTGGATATTGCACCATATCCCTTGTGTCTGTTTTTTTTGTCAGACGGGGTCTTCAGTTCTCGGGTATTGTTTGTTTAACAATCCGGGTGTCCGGATCAGTTTTATCCCTGAGGCTTCCGGTTGCTGAGTCTACGCTCAGCGTTTTTCCTTGTGGACCCAGTTATGGGTTGTTACTGGAATCTTAGGCCTAAGGGCTGGTTTAGGGTTCCCCGGTACTGGGAACTTGGGCTATGTCCTTTACTCAATCTACCTGACCTGGTCATGGTTGGCCAGATTTTTCTGAGTGTCTGTTACTCATTAAGCTTGATGCGCCTTAGGGTTGGATTCCCTAGTTCGGCTTGCTAGGGTAACCCTTGGATTCATTGCTCTGCAGGCGAATGAGTTTGCGGTGTCTCTGCTGCATCCATTACACAGGGGATGTGTGTTAGCAAGCTACTTTTAAGGGGGTCCTTTCCAAGGACATCTGTGTTGGGGATTGATCTCTCTTTAGCTGGTGGCTTCGTGCCTTGAGGACAGATGTTGCCTTTCTGGCTACATCCCTTTTCTTAAGAGGTTATTCTCCTTCTTATGGAGATGTAGTCCCTTTCTTGGGGCTTCTCCTGGATTCAGGAGGTTGGAATGGTGGGTTAACTTTCGCAGAGGGGTGTCTCTCTGGGTTGTTACGTTCCATCTGGAGTCTTGCTGTTTTAGGAGTCGGGTTGCACCCGTGCTGTGGGGGGATGGCTGTAGCCATTCTTCTACTCGTTTTTTAACTGGTTTCGGATCTGCTGATGCTGGGTTGGTCTGGCTGGGTGTGGGTTCGGAGAGACGTCATTTTCAGGATCTAGGTGGGCATAGTTGCTAGCTCACTAGGCTTACAGGCAGGGTCCAGGATTACACCTCCTTCTGGCTCTGGGTTTAACCTCTCCTCGGGGGCCTCGATTGAGGTTCTGTGTTCCCCTTTTGGAGACCTGTTTTTAGGTCTGGCGGCTTAGGTTGCCTAGAGCGTGCCCTCTGTCTGGGGGTTTCTTTTTGCAATCGGTTCTCTTGTTGGCTGCTTCTACTTACTAGCAAGTACCCTCTATGTCATCCTGATGTTGACTCTGTCTTCTCGACTCGGGGTTTTTCGTCTGGGTCTGTTACACATTTTTTGTGGTTGGATACTTTTGTATTCTATGTTCGGACGCTGTGAGGACTTGGTCTTCAGTTGTCTTTTAGTGCTTGCATGATGATGTTTTTGGGTAGGGGTTCAGGCCTGGTGCCCTTAGTATGGGCCGCCTATTGTACCCTCCCGTCTTGGCATTCAGTGTCCTCTATAGCTTGGGTATTGTTTTCCCAAAAGTAATGAATGCAGCTGTGGACCCATTTAAGAAGAAAAACAAAAATTATGCTTACCTGATGATAATTTTCTTTTCTTCAGATGGAAAGAGTCCACAGCTGTCCACAGCTCCCCACCCGTAATTTTTTTGAGGGGCATCCTTATTTATTCTTCTGGCACCTTTCACCTGATATTTCTTCTACTGGTCCTTGTTCCTCAGCTGAATGACTGGGGGATGAGGGGAGTAGGAGTAGTATTTAAGCCTTTGGCTGGGGTGTCTTTTCCTCCTCCTGGTGGCCAGGTTCTTTTTTCTCCAAAAGTAATCAATGCAGCTGTGGACTCTTTTTATCAGAAGAAAAGAAAATTATCAGGTAAGCATAATTTATGTTATTGTGTGGGTCCTTAAATTTTATTGCAGACTGCTAAGGAATTTTGTCAGTCTTCTGCTTTGTTTGCTTTTCTGGAAAACGTAGAGATCCGAAAGCTACTGCCACTTCTCTTTCTCTCTGGTTGAGAAGTATTATTCGTTTGGCTTGTGAGTCTGCTGGAAAGCAGCCTCCTGAGAGAATTACAGTTCATTCCACTAGGGCTGTTTCTTCTTCTTGGGCTTTCAAGAATACGGTTTCTGTAGAAAAGATTTGTAAGACTACGACTTGGCCTTCTTTGCATATTTTTCTTTTGGGAGAAAGGTTCTTCTATTGATGGTGCCTTCTGTTTAGGTTTCCTGTCTTGTCCCTCCCTAATCATACGTGTCCTCTAGCTTGGGTATTGATTCCCAAAAGTAATTGATGATTACTCATCGTGTCTTAAGAAAGAAAACAAAATTTATGCTTACCTGATACATTTATTTATTTCTTGACAAGGTGAGTCCACGGCCCTCCCTTGTTTTCAGACAGTTTTTTTTATATAAACTTCAGGCCCCTCCGCACCTTATGTTATTTCCTTTCTCTCTTTCCCCCCCCCCCCCCCCCCACACACACACACACACACTGTCCCCCTTTTATTATACATCTATGTGTTTATAAGTATGTGTGTCCATCTTTTTATTTTTGTATAAGGCAAGAATAATAATTATCTTTGTTTTCTGTTAAACCTTAAAAAAGCTCTAACTCTGATCATTTTTGATCCATTTATCCACAGGAACAAGAGCTTATGAAGATTGTTGGGATTAAATATGAAGTTGGATTGCCAACACTCTGCTGCCTTAAACTTGCTTTTCTAGACCCAGACACTGGCAAGCTAACAGGAGGAGCATTCACAATGAAGTGAGGACATTTAGCCTTTTTTATTATTTTAATTAAGAGTATTTTGCTTCTGTTGACTTGAATTCTGTTGGGCTGGGAACCAAGATAGAGATACCTTTACTCCCACCCTTTTTCTATTTTACATTTCCTTATATACTAGATAAACATGTAGCTAGCCAATGGAGAGCGATTAATCAAGGCTGCAGTTTACAGAAAGATATAGGTAAAGGTATAGGAAAGTCACAATTAAACTTGCACAATTCAGATAGAGTATGTCGTTTTAAGACACTATTAAATTTATTTCAATTTTCAAATGTGCTTTGTTCTCTTGGTATCCCTTGTTAAAAAAAGATTACACACATTTCCAACACTACTGGGAACTAACTGCTGATTGGTGCCTGCATACATTTGTGTCTCGTATTTGGCTAACTAGGTGTGCTCAGCTAGCTGCCAGTAATGCAATGTTGTTCATTCAGCAAATGATAACAATAGAATGAAGCAAATTTGATAATAGAAGTAAATTGGAAAGTTGTTTAAAATTGTATGTCTTTCTAAATCATGAAAGAAAATGTTAAGGTTTCCTGTCCCTTTAAATATACTATATTTTGAAATTGTAAGTTGCACATTCAAACTTTTTCACTTGTTTTTTGTGACATCACATGCAGATAAAGAGGATTATTAATTATGGATAATAGCAAGCCATCATTTGAAGGGAAATGTAAACTTCAATATGTTTTATGGGACACAACTTATCACAACCCAATTCTTTTATCCTCAATTTTTAATACAGGTTTTGCTTGGAGTAGGCTTGACTGTTCTTTGCTTCTCTTTTACTTAATGTCTTCTTCTATTACTGCAGTTTATAGAGCTTTTACCCCTCTCTTTTTTCTTTACTTGATTTGTGAGAATCACATAGGGCCACCCTTCTTTTTTTCATTAGTTGTCGAGTCCATAAGCCGTTACTCCGGGGATTCAGCTCCTTACCACTAGGAGGAGCCAAAAAATCCAAAAACTCTAAGCGAACTCAATCCCTCTCACCTCTCTGGTATTGTATTCTTACGTATAACTAAGCAAGGAGAAGTAGAAAGATAGTGAAGCACAAAACGGGAAAAAGGTGCAAACTAGGACTGCTGCACTCAATCACTCCCACCTTTCTTGTATTCTAGTTTTATCTTTGCCTTTGAGAACAGGGTGAAGAAGGGAAGTGCTCCAGTTTCTTTGTTAAAAAAAAAAAAAAAAAAGTGTCGTCTCTACCCCGTGGAGACTCCCTCTGAGGAAGGACCTTCTAGTTCAGGGACCCTTTCTCCTAGTTCAGGGGCCTTTTCTTCATTCAAATTTTGTTTCTCTGAAGCTGACTGCTTGGAGATGGAACGCTTGATTTTGCTAAGCAGGGATTTTCCGAATCGGTCATTGAGACCATGATTCAGGCTCGTAAGCCTGTCACTTTCTTTTCACACGGTGAGTCCACAGAATCATCAGTTACTGTTGAGAATATCACTCCTGGCCAGCAGGAGGAGGCACAGAGCACCACAGCAAAGCTGTTAAGTTTCAATTCCCTTCCCACAACCCCCAGTCACTCGACCGAAAGAAAAGGAGAGAAGGGAAATAACATAAGGTGCGGAGGGGCCTGAGGTTTATATAAAAAAAACTGTCTGAAAACAAGGGAGGGCCGTGGACTCACCTTGTCAAGAAATAAATAAATGTATCAGGTAAGCATAAATTTTGTTTTCTTTTTAAAGACACAGGGAGTCCACGGAATCATCAATTACTGTTGAAAATCAATACCCGAGCTAGAAGAAACATATGATTCCCTTAGAGGATAATACATTTGTCAAGAACCATATGGACGTGAAATTGGTAACCTTTCATCGAAACACCTTTTTCAGCAAGCACTGCTTCTGTAGAAGTTGTGCATACTCTTTGGTGTGACAGTTTGTGCAAATCTCAGAATACTCTGTTGGATGTAGCTTTTCAAAGTTGTTTAAAGCCGATTAATGCACTTATTTGTGGTCCTATTGTTGGCATATTTTGATTTTGTACTAAGTATATGACTTCAGCAGTACTGACCAAAATGTGTCCAAAGACCGACTTTTAGCTTTCCATTTCAAGGGAGAATTTATTTGGACCTGGTCTTGACATAATTTCCACTGTGTCTGGAGGAAAAGGAACTTTTTTCCTTCAGGACAAGAAGCGTCAATCTAAGAACCAAAAATCTTACTCCTCCTTACATTGAACTGAACCTTTGAGATCCTACTGGAAGTTTAATCCAGTTAGAACAAAGCCAAGGATTTTATTCCATTCTTTTCCATTAATCCCAAGAAAGAGGGAATTTTCAGACCAAGTCTTTGCTTAATGACTTTAAACAAATTTCTCAAGAGTTCCTATTTTTCAAAATTGTAACAAGCTGGGCAATTCTACCCTTATTCAACAGGGTCATTTTATATCTGCATTTAACTTGAAGAATGCCTTCCTTTCTATTCCTAGACCATCTCCAATTTCTAAGATTTGTCTTTCATGACATATTTTTTCAGTTTATCTATCTACATCTCCCAGAAGGTTTACAAAGGTTCTCAAAACTTTCTTGCCTGTAAGAAGAACTCATGTAGTATTCAGGCTTCATTTTTTCCTTCAGCTGTATTTTACAGGTGAAACTCGAAAAATTAGAATATCGAGCAAAAGTTAATTTATTTCACTAATGCAACTTAAAAGGTGAAACTAATATATGAGATAGACTCATTACATGCAAAGCAAGATAGTTCAAGCTGTGATTTGTCATAATTGTGATGATTATGGCTTACAGCTCATGAAATCTCCAAATCCACAATTTCAGAAAATCAGAATATTACATGCAATCAATAAAACAAGGATTGTACATAGAACAATATCGGACCTCTGAAAAGTATAAGCATGCATGTACTGTATGTACTCAGTACTTGGTTTGGGCCCCTTTTGCAGCAATTGCTGCCTCAATGCGGCGTGGCCTGAAGCTATCAGCCTGTGACACTGCTGAGGTGTTATGGAAGACCAAGATGCTTCAATAGCGACCTTCAGCTCTTCTGCATTGTTCGGTCTCATGTCTCTTATCTTTCTCTTGGCAATGACCCATAGATTCTCTATGGGGTTCAGGCCAGGCTAGTTTGCTGGCCAGTCAAGCACAGTAATCCCACGGTCATTGAACCAGGTTTTGGTGCTTTTGGCAGTGTGGGCAGGTGCCAAGTCCTGCTGGAAAATTATGTCAGCATCTCCATAGAGCTTGTCTGCGTAAGGAAGCATGAAGTGCTCCAAAATCTCCTGGTAGATGGCTGCGTTGACCCTAAACTTAATGAAGCACAGTGGACCAACACCAGCAGATGACATGGCTCCCCAAATCAACACAAACTGTGTAAACTTCTCACTGGACTTCAAGCATCTTGCAGTGTGTGCCTCTCCATTCTTCCTCCATACTCTGGGTCCTTGGTTTCCAAATGAGATGCAAAATTTGCTCTCATCAGAAAAGAGGACTTTGGATCACTGAGCAACAAACCAGGTCTGTTTTTCTTTAGCCCAGGTAAGACGCTTCTGATGTCGTTTTGTTGTTCACGAGTGGCTTGACAAGAGGAATACAACATTTGAAGCCCATGTGCAGGATCCGTCTGTGTGTGGTGGCTCTTGATGCACTGACTCCAGCCTCAGTCCACTCCTTGTGAAAGTCCCCAACACTTTTGAATGGCCTTTTCCTAGCAATCCTCTCCAGGCTGCAGTCATCCCTGCTGCTTGTGCACCTTTTTCTTCCACAGTTTTCCCTTCCACATTTTTTACCCTCCACATTTTTTCCCTTCCACATTTAACTTTCTATTAATGTGCTTTGATACAGCACTTTGGGAACATCCAACTTCTTTTGCAGTTATCTTTTGAGGCTTTCCCTCCTTATGGAGGGTGTCAATGATGGTTTTCTGCACAACTGTCAGGTCAACAGTCTTTCCCATGATTGTGATTCCTACTGAACCAGACTGAGAGACCATTTAAAGGTTCAGGAACCCTTTGCAGGTGTTATGGCTTAATTAGCTGATTAGAGTGGGACATTTTGAGCCTAGAATATTGCACCTTTTCACAATATTCAAATTTTCTGAGATTGTGGATTTGGGGTTTTCATGAGCTGTAAGCCATAATCATCACAATTATGACAAATCACAGCTTGAGATATCTTGTTTTGCATGTAATGAGTCTATCTCATATATTAGATTCACCTTTAAGTTGCATTAATGAAATAAATGAACTTTTGCACGCTATTCTAATTTTTCAAGTTTCACCTGTATATCAACAGTCAACTGTTGTTTTTTATTCCGCAGACATGAATGGAGAATTAATTTAAAAGCGTTCTCTTTCCATTTATCAAGAGCCTCTTTTGTAGTACTTAGTAACTATGCATGGGATCAGAGTTAGTCAGTTTGTTCACAACTACAATAGATTTCCAACCCATCTGTAGTTCAGTGTATGGAAGTGTTAGGTCTGATGATTGCAGCATCAGATGTTCTTCCTTTTTCATGGTTCAATGACATTTTTTCAACTTTTCATGCTTCGACAAGGGTGCCAAAATTTCACCCAGCTATTTTATAGAATCCTATAGAATTCTTCAGTGAAGCAATCTCTGCCCTCGTGAATAGTTTTAAAAACTGTTTGTGGGGGCGTCCTTTATTCGTCCAATTTGGAAAGTAATGTCAGTCCTTATTCTCTTGGATTGGGGTTCAGTCTGGGGGTCTAGAAGAGCACAGAGAGTTTGGTTTTCCCAGGAGATGAGATCAAAAGTCCAGAGGGCCACATCAGTTTTTCTTTCATGTAATTAGCAAGAGTCCATGAGCTAGTGACGTATGGGATATACATTCCTACCAGGAGGGGCAAAGTTTCCCAAACCTTAAAATGCCTATAAATACACCCCTCACCACACCCACAATTCAGTTTTACAAACTTTGCCTCCGATGGAGGTGGTGAAGTAAGTTTGTGCTAGATTCTACGTTGATATGCGCTCCGCAGCAAGTTGGAGCCCGGTTTTCCTCTCAGCGTGCAGTGAATGTCAGAGGGATGTGAGGAGAGTATTGCCTATTTGAATGCAGTGATCTCCTTCTACGGGGTCTATTTCATAGGTTCTCTGTTATCGGTCGTAGAGATTCATCTCTTACCTCCCTTTTCAGATCGACGATATACTCTTATATATACCATTACCTCTGCTGATTCTCGTTTCAGTACTGGTTTGGCTTTCTACAAACATGTAGATGAGTGTCCTGGGGTAAGTAAATCTTATTTTCTGTGACACTCTAAGCTATGGTTGGGCACTTTGTTTATAAAGTTCTAAATATATGTATTCAAACATTTATTTGCCTTGACTCAGAATGTTCAACTTTCCTTATTTTTCAGACAGTCAGTTTCATATTTGGGATAATGCATTTGAATTAATCATTTTTTTCTTACCTTCAAAAATTTGACTCTTTTTTCCCTGTGGGCTGTTAGGCTCGCGGGTGCTGAAAATGCTTCATTTTATTGCGTCATTCTTGGCGCGGACTTTTTTGGCGCAAAAATTCTTTTCCGTCAAAAAAATGCCGCAACTTCCGGCGACACATATGACGCCGGAAGTTGCGTCATTTTTTTGACGTTATTTTGCGCCAAAAATGTTGGCGTTCCGGATGTGGCGTCATTTTTGGCGCCAAAAGCATTTTAGGCGCCAAATAATGTGGGCGTCTGATTTGGCGCTAAAAAATATGGGCGTCGCTTTTGTCTCCACATTATTTTAGTCTCATTTTTCATTGCTTCTGGTTGCTAGAAGCTTGTTCTTTGGCATTTTTTCCCATTCCTGAAACTGTCATTTAAGGAATTTGATCAATTTTGCTTTATATGTTGTTTTTTTGTCTTACATATTGCAAGATGTCTCACGTTGCATCTGAGTCAGAAGATACTACAGGAAAATCGCTGTCTAGTGCTGGAGCTACCAAGCTAAGTGTATCTGCTATAATTTTTGGTATCTGTTTCTCCAGCTGTTGTTTGTATTGCATGTCATGACAAACTTATTAATGCAGATAAAATTTCCTTTAGTACTGTTACATTACCTGTTGCTGTTCCGTCAACATCTAATTTTCAGAGTGTTCCTGATAAACATATGAGATTTTATTTTTTAAATCCATTAAGAAGGCTATGTCTGTTATTTCTCCTTCTAGTTTACATAAAAGTCTTTTAAAACTTCTCTTTTTTTTTAAATGAACATCATCATTCTGATACTGATAAATCTTTGTATTTGTTCAAGATGGAATTTATTCGTTCTTTATTTAAAGAAGTATTAATTGCATTAGAAATAGAGGATTCTGGTCCTCTTGATACTAAATCTAAACGTTTAAATAAGGTTTTTAAATCTCCTGTAGTTATTCCAGAAGTGTTTAATCTCCCTGATGCTATTTCTGATGTAATTTCCAGGGAATGGAATAATTTGGGTAATTCTTTTACTCCTTCTAAACGTTTAAGCAATTATATCCTGTGCCATCTGACAGATTAGAGTTTTTTGGGACAAAATCCCTAAGGTTATGGGGCTGTCTCTACTCCTGCTAAATGTACTACTGTTCTTACGGCAGATAGTACTTTATTTAAGGAAAATTGAATCCTTTCTAAGAAAAGCTTACTTATGTTCAGGTAATCTTCTTAGACCTGCTATATTTTTAGCGGATGTTGCTGCAGCTTCAACTTTTTGGTTAGAAGCTTTAGCGCAACAAGTAACAGATCATAATTTTATAGCATTATTATTATTCTATAACATGCTAATAATTTTATTGGTGATACCATCTTTTGATATCATTAGAGTTGATGTCAGGTATATGTCTCTAGCTATTTTAGCTAGAAAAGCTTTATGGATTAAACTTGGAATGCTGATATGTCTTCTAAGTCAACTTTGCTTTCCCTTTCTTTCCAGGGTATTAAATTATTATCTCAATTGTTTCTGGAAGGAAGGGAACTTTTTTACCAAAGGATAAAAAATCTAAGGTAAATTTAGGTCTAATAGTCTTTTTCGTTCCTTTCCTCACAACAAGGAACAAAAGCCTGATCCTTCATCCTCAGGAGCGGTATCAGTTTGGAAACTATTTCCAGTTTGGAATATATCCAAGCCTTATAGAAATCTATAGCCAGCTCCTAAGTACCCATGAAGGTGCGGCCCTTATTCCAGCTCAGCTGGTATGGGGCAGATTACGTTTTCTTCAAAGAAATTTGGATCAATTCCGTTCTCAATCTCTGGTTTCAGAACATTGTTTCAGAAAGGTACAGAATTGGCTTCAAGTTAAGGCCTCCTGCTAAGAGATTTTTTTCTTTCCCGTGTCCCAGTTAACACAGCAAAGGCTCAGCATTTCTGAAATGTGTTTCAGATCTAGAGTTGGTTGGAGTAATTATGCCAGTTCCAGTTCTGGAACAGGGGCTGGGGTTTTATTTTATCTCTTCATTGTACCAAAGAAGGTCAATTCCTTCAGACCAGTTCCGGATCTATCAATATTGAATCGTTATGTAAGGATACCAACATTCAAGATGGTTACTGTAGGACTATCCTGCTTTTTGTTTAGCAAGGGCATTATATGTCTACAATAGATTTACAGGATGTGTATCTGCATATTCCGATTCATCCAGATCACTTTTAGTGTCTGAGATTCTCTTTTTAGACAAGCATTACCAGTTTTTTGGCTCTACCGTTTGGCCTAGCCTCAGTTCCAAGAATTTTTTTCAAAGGTTCTTGGTGCCCTTCTTTCTGTAATCAGAGAACAGGGTTTTGGTATTTCCTTATTTGGACGATATCTTGGTATTTGCTCAGTCTTCTCATTTTCGAAGAATCTCATACGAATCGACTTGTGTTGTTTCTTCAAGTTCATGGTTGGAGGTTCAATTTACCAATCAGTTCATTGATTCCTCAGACAAGGGTAACCTTTTTAGGTTTCTAGATAGATTCAGTGTCTATGACTCTGTCCTTGTCAGACAAGAGAAGTTTAACATTGATATCAGCTTGTCAAAACCTTCAGTCACAATCATTCCCTTTGGTAGCCTTATGCATGGAAATTTTAGGTCTTAGGACTGCCGCATCAGATGCGATCTCCTTTGCTCGTTTTCACATGCGACCTCTTCAGCTCTGTATGCTGAACCAATGGTGCAGGGATTACTCAAAGATATCTCAATTAATATCTTTAAACCGATTATACGACACTCTCTGACATGGTGGACAGATCACCATCGTTTAGTTCAGGGGGCTTCTTGTTCTTCCAACCTGGACTATAATCTCAACAGATGCAAGTCTTACAGGTTGGGGAGCTGTGTGGGGGTATCTGACGGCACAAGGGGTTTGGGAATCTCAGGAGGTGAGATTCCGATCAATATTTTGGAACTCCGTGCAATTTTCAGAGCTTTCCAGTCTTGGCCTCTTCTGAAGAGAGAGTTGTTCATTTGTTTTCAGATAGACAATGTCACAACTATGGCATACATCAATCATCAAGGAGGGACTCACAGTCCTCTGGTTATGAAAGAAGTATCTCGAATTTTGGTTTGGGCGGAATCCAGCTCCTGTCTAATCTCTGCGGTTCATATCCCAGGTATGGACAATTGGAAAGCGGATTATCTCAGTCGCCAAACGTTGCACCTGGGCGAATGGTCTCTTCACCCAGAGGTATTTCCTCAGATTGTTCAATGTGGGAACTCCCAGAAATAGATCTGATGGCTTCTCATCTAAACAAGAAACTTCCCTGGTATCTGTCCGGATCCCGGGATCCTCGGGCGGAGGCAGTGGATGCATTATTTTCTTCCTTACAAGTGTCATCCTGCCTATATCTTTCCGCCTCTAGTTCTTCTTCCAAGGGTATTCTCCAATATTCTAAAGGAATGCTCGTTTGTCCTGCTGGTAGCTCCAGCATGGCCTCACAGGTTTTGGTATGCGGATCTTGTCCGGATGGCCTCTTGCCAGCTGTGGACTCTTCCGTTAAGACCAGTCTTTCTGTCTCAAAACCTTAATTTTAAGGTATGGAGTTTGAACGCTTGATTCTTGGTCAAAGAGGTTTCTCTGACTCTGTGATTGATACTATGTGACAGGCTCGTAAATTTGTATCTAGAGAGATATATTATAGAGTCTGGAAGACTTATATTTCTTAGTGTCTTTCTCATCTTTTTTCTTGGCATTCTTTTTGAATACCGAGAATTTTACAGTTTCTTCAGGATGGTTTAGATAAAGGTTTGTCCGCAAGTTCCTTGAAAGACAAATCTCTGCTCTTTCTGTTCTTTTTCACAGAAGGTTTGCTAATCTTCCTGATATTTATTGTTTTGTACAACCTTTGGTTCGTATAAAACCTGTCATTAAGTCAATTTCTCCTCCTTGGAGTTTGAATTTGGTTCTGGGGGCTCTTCAAGCTCCTCCTTTTGAACCCATGCATTCTTTGGTCGTTATATTACTTTCTTGGAAAGTTTTGTTTCTTTTGGCCATCTCTTCTGCCAGAAGAGTCTCTGAATTATCTACTCTTTTTTGTGAGTCTCCTTTTCTGATTTTGCATCAGGATAAGGCGGTGCTGCGAACTTTTTTACCTAAGGTTGTGAATTCTAACAACATTAGTAGAGAAATTGTGGTTCCTTCATTATGTCCTGATCCTATGAATTCTAAGGAGAAATCATTGCATTCTTTGGATGCTGTTAGAGCTTTGTAATATTATGTTGAAGCTACTAAGTCTTTCCGAAAGACTTCTAGTCTATTTGTCATCTTTTCCGGTTCTAGAAAAGGCCAGAAAGCTTCTGCCATTTCTTTGGCATCTTGGTTGAAATCTTTATTTCATCATGCCTATGTTGAGTCGGGTAACACTCCGCCTCAAAGGATTACAGCTCATTCTACTAGGTCAGTTCTACTTCCTGGGCGTTTAGGAATGGAGCTTCGGTTGATCAGATTTGCAAAGCAGCAACTTGGTCCTCTTTGCATAATTTTACTAAATTTTACCATTTTGATGTGTTTTCTTCTTTTGAAGCAGTTTTTGGTAGAAACGTACTTCAGGCAGTGTTTTCAGTTTGAATCTTCTGCTTATGCTTTTTCATTAAAATTTTATTCTGGGTGTGGATTATTTTCAGCAGGAATTGGCTGTCTTTATTTTATCCCTCCCTCTCTAGTGACTCTTGCGTGGAAAGATCCACATCTTGGGTAATCATTATCCCATACGTCACTAGCTCATGGACTCTTGCTAATTACATGAAAGAAAACATAATTTATGTAAGAACTTACCTGATAAATTCATTTCTTTCATATTAGCAAGAGTCCATGAGGCCCGCCCTTTTTTGTGGTGGTTTTGATTTTTTTGTATAAAGCACAATTATTCCAATTCCTTATTTTATATGCTTTCGCACTTTTTTCTTATCACCCCACTTCTTGGCTATTCGTTAAACTGAATTGTGGGTGTGGTGAGGGGTGTATTTATAGGCATTTTAAGGTTTGGGAAACTTTGCCCCTCCTGGTAGGAATGTATATCCCATACGTCACTAGCTCATGGACTCTTGCTAATATGAAAGAAATGAATTTATCAGGTAAGTTCTTAAATAAATTATGTTATTTAGCTTTTTAGCTAAATCTCTTGAATTACAAGCTTTACTTGTAAGCACGATAGTCTTTTCCAAAACGCATTATTGCCTTTTTTTCCAGATAAGTTTCTACTGCTTAAATTCTCAAGAATGAGGATAAATTTGGACGGCAGCAACATACTTTCTCTAAATTGTTTGGTATGAAAGTCCTTCAAGAAGCAGGGTCTTGTAATTAGGTGCCTGCCTTAAAATGTTTTTGTCCCGCCTAATTACTGGTGGACTCCACAGTTTGGGTATTATTTCCCAGGAATAATGGGTCGTGGACTCTCACCACCTTATGAAAGAAAAAAAATGTATGCTTACCTGATAAATTTCTTTCTTTCATGGTGGTGAGAGTCCACAATACTGATCCATTTTAATTTTTTTAAGGAGACCGTTCTATTTTGTATCTTATTTTAACTACTTTGTCCTTTCCTACCTTTCTACTTCTCCTTTCTTGACTATACGTCAGACTAGAATACCAGAGAGGTGGGAGGGATTGAATGGCCAGGATTTGAATCCCATGATCAACGGTTTGTGGACTCTCACCACCATAAAAGAATTTACTTTAATCAGGTAAGCGTAAATTCTTGTTTCTCTGCTGACCCTTTTGTGTTTTAAGGCCATGTCCTGCAAAGCACTGAATTAACCCATATGCTCCACCCTAATGTTTTGTAATTTTGCTTTAGGTATTGCAGGGCTTGACAAATGTTTTCAAAATTTAATAGCCAGCCTACATATTTAGGAGCCAGCAGCTTTTGGCCATCCTTATGCAAATCATACCTTGTGTTTTTTTACACAAGGTAGAAATACTTTAATGTGGAAAATTGCACCATATGAATTGTGAAAATAATTACATTTGTGTTTTCTATGGAGTTGGTGGTAAATAACACTGGAATAATTATTTCCTAATATCACAAACACACTACATTTCCCCATGTTTAGCACCAGTTCACCTTCCAAAAACTTTTAGAATTTTATATCTTTATTATTTAATGACAACTACTGAAAATCAGAAGAAAAAATAATTCTACTTTTTATGATCTTGCAGCTTATGCAGAAAATGAGTAGGTGTAAAATATTTAACTGTGAAAACATTTAAATACACTTTAAAACTACACAAAATCACTAGGTGCACAACAGAAGTATGTAGATGTTATCCAAACTACAATTTTGTTTTTGCTTTTAAAGTTGTAGGATAGCACCTAGAGTTTCAATAAATCTGTCAAGTTCTGGAGTAATACATTTTAACATCCACTCAATTACACATTAATCCGCAAATAAACTGCTATACAGCTAAGTGATTCATGTTATAGTGCGTTTGGAATTAGTGGTTTTATAACCTATTATAATCTTCAGTGTTCTTCCCCAGGTTGGCAACCGGGTGGAATGATGAAGTTGCTGGTGGGGGCATCTCATGTATGTTGTGTGTAAAAATCTGTATGTACATGATATGCAGTAGAAAGAAGCAATCTATACTCCCCAGGTCTTCCAAAGAGTTGTTTCTGTCCTGTGCAACAGAAATAAAGGTTTGGCCTGTAAAGTGCAGATTGTTTATTATTATTATTATTATTATTATTATTAAATACAGAGAGAATATTGTGTATATGCACATCTATATTTATAAATAAGTTTTATTCTTCTGGATATAGCACTTTCTTCATATACAAACTGATGCAAATCTATGTGCAATCTGCATTTAAAAGGGTAAACATTTATTTCTCTTTCATAAGACTGAGACAACTTTGTGGAAGAGCTGCAGAGTACAGATTGCTTTCTACTAAATATCAAGTACTGTACATAGATATATATTTTACATACATTGTCTTTCCATAAAATTAAAAAATGAAATCCGAAGCAAATGGATTAAGTATCTACCTCAGCACAGCACGGAGAAAACTCCTCCCACATAATGTCCTGCTATCCAAGAAACATCTGGTGTACTGAGATGACACTGGCAAATTACAGGTCTCGCTCTCACTCTGCCTCGTTAGCACTCCCTCTACCCACGCGGCATTCTGGGGCCTGTAGTTTACTTGAGTTTGGCCTGAAAATTAACCATAAAAGGCAAAAAATATAGTTGCACTGCAAGTAGAGACTTCTATTGTAAAGTCCACTTTTTAAATATATGCATTTAGCAAACATTCAGTGAGATTACATAAGGGTGTCTGATCAATCCTCAGTATAATGCAATTACTGTGACTCCAAATGTAGATAGTGTAAATGTACATATAAACAGCTACCTGCATGTGTCCATAACAAGGAGACTCACTTTAGTGTATCCTGCAGACGAGGCATTCTGAGTGAGAATTCTGGTAGCATGTGTAAAAACAACTGCTGCTAAACAATCCCAGTATCTGTCTATTGATCCGTTACTTCTCTTCTGGGAGTCACTGCCGACCGCAGTTTTACTTGATCTCGGTATCGGTAGCTGTAGAATTTAAAGCCTTCCTGACTGTCACTTTGCTTCACTCCATGATGGACAGACTCGGCAACCTATCTGCTGAGAGCACATATCTGTTAGGCCGATGTCACCACTCGTGCTGGCTAATAGCAATGGGAGGTGTGTATCATCATCCAATCTGGCATAATCGTCAAAAATATTCAAGGTGGCAGTGATGAAACCTGAAAATATTCAAGCTTTATTCAAAAAATAATGTTAAAAGTTGCATAAGGCGCTTCACTTCATACAATAGTGCGGGGCCTCCATCTCCATGTGACAGCTTTATTGAGCCATGAGGAGAGGGATGTGAAATCAGCAGTCCGGTTCTCAGAAATGCAAAATTCTCAATTTACAGGAAATGTTAGCAAAAGTAAATTAAAAAGTTTGATTTTTACTTTACATAATTCAACATTTTATATTACAAGCTCAGTGTGTTCCTTTTAGTCATTTTACGTTTTTACATCTAGATAATAATAATAAGAAATAAAACAACACCAGGATCTACACTCACCCACTCCAGTAACCAAGAATGGCCTTCCTGATGCTGACCTCACCAGACCTTTCACCTTTTAGATTTCAACATCATTCTGTTCTCCAAGTCATGTACATTGTTTAGATTTCTAATTACATCTGTTACATTTATTCAGTTTGAGAATTCTCATTCTCCCCGGTTGATTCCCATTTAGCCCTGCATAATGCCACGGCAAACATAAACCTGTTTCTGTCAGGTTGAATCACAGCACTCTGTAGGCAGTGTGTTCCCTCCTAACAAGCTGCACTAGTTTCTCCTCTTTCACACAGATCTCAGACTACTATCCCAGAGGATCTTTCAAGAACTCCTTAAGTTCCTTAACTTATTTGGCACCTTATCATTGAAGAGTGGACAAACCCAGGTAGTACTTCTTTATTATGTCTTTATCATAATCTGCCACTTTTTTTGGGAGTTTTGAACACTTGCCAGCCACTTGGTGGCTTCACTGGATGACTCATCTTATTTCATCTACTATATAGATCAAATAAGGAAGTTTTCATTGAGGAAACTTTCTGTGACTATAAAAACAGGATACAGTAGCACTCAAAATCGTAAAAGCAAAAATTCTTTATTTAAAAAGTTCAAAATGGCATGTACACATGGAAGATTCTCCCATAAGACCCCTTACAATTTTTGGGATTGTTGGGATGGCATTACATCTCTCGGTAGCTACCACCTGTATTTCCAGAACAGTTATGATGTGACGTGAATCGCTTTTCAATCATCTTCATTCATCCTCTTGGCTTACTTTCAATTCCTCTTTATTGTCAATTTCTCTGAAATATCTTGTTACTGTCATCCTGGGCCTTGGTCCTAGTGAATTAAGCCTGCTGATATGACCAATGGACTATTCCCTTAAGTTAAAACTTGTTTCTGTGACAATCATATCTTGTTTGTATTAGACTTCTTTTTTTATGTCAAGAGACATCCTAGTTTCTATAAGCAACTCCCAACATAGCTTATGTAATTTATTTCTTCCCATAATATGACCTCTCTTGTTTCCAATTTTCCACCTGTTCCTAGCCATAACTCTGGACTTTAAGTGCCAGAGCATGTCATAACAAATGTTGGCTACTTTTTCCAATTATTCAAAATCTTTTGCTATTCTCTATCAGACCACACCACCAAAAGAAGTGCACTAAAAGCCTTTTTTTTATACTGTATTTCATAATATAAACAATTTAAAAATAAAATCTACTACCAAGTTTCATCAAATAAAATAATCATAGTGAATAAAATTATTTTATCTGGCCAATATTATAAGTTTGAAAGATGAAAAAAAACCCATAGGTTTGAGGATACAAATATTTATGAAAAATATGTATTAACCTGTAATCAGAGGTAAAAAAATAAAAAATCGTAGTACCTGCAAAAACAAATCCTAGGAGGTACCAAGCATCATTGTATTTTTGTTCTTAGGTAAGTATGCAATGATACGCAGTCATGTGTCATAATTCAACTAATCGGCTACGTATCTGGATGTAATGTAGTGTAATTGTATAGCTCTCTAAATTATTTATAAAAGTATAACAAAGTGCATGCAGAGCTCAGCACTTACACATCTTGCTAATATTCTGTTCAAGTTTATAAAAGCTCCAATCACAGACTTGTGGGCTAATATCTAATAGAAACTTAGAATTTGACGGTAGATAAGAACCAAAAAAGCCCATCAAGTCTACCTTGAAGAAGTATACATACTTGTCCTCTGATATATTAAAGTGTTATTCTGTTTATTAATTGTTGATTCCCCCCCCCCCCCTTTTCATTCTATTGCCCAAACCACAGCTCTGAACATGAGGTTCGACACCCTTGATGTTGTGAGAGCCCTTTAATTTTAATCAGCATTGGTGACCTTATACAAAATTCATGCTGCATTCTGCCACTTTTCTAGCATATCTCGCTGGGGAAACTTGACCTTTTTAGTGTTATTGCTTTTTTATTTTTGTATTTATTTTTTGTGTAGTGACCACCATGTAGACAGTTTGCCATGAAGTCATGGGTTAGTTGAGCAGTTATTTGACTTCTGTCTGCTACTAGTTACATACCTTCTGCTGAGGTTTTAAGGTCTGCGGTTATTTGTTTATTGTTTCTATTATTTATTTTTTTTCTTTCTTGGGCCTTGGTTGATACTGATGGTCACCAGATCTTCATACCCTGCATCAGGGGATTCTGCTTTATTACTAATATTCTATTCTATATATATTCTGCATCATGTGAACTAAAACAGGATGTCATACTCCTTACAAAAACTCTAAATGTCCTGAAAAGACTCTCATTTTGATGCTCCTTTTCTTTCATGTAATTGGCAAGAGTCCATGAGCTAGTGACGTATGGGCTATACAATCCTACCAGGAGGGGCAAAGTTTCCCAAACCTCAAAATGCCTATAAATGCACCCCCACCACACCCACAATTCAGTTTTACAAACTTTGCCTCCTATGGAGGTGGTGAAGTAAGTTGGTGCTAGATTTTGACGTTGATATGCGCTTCTCAGCTTTTTTGAAGCCCGGTTCCTCTCAGAGTGCAGTGAATGACAGAGGGATGTGAAGGGAGTATTACCTATTGAATACAATGGTCATCCTAACGGGGATCTATTTCATAGGTTCTCTGTTATCGGTCGTAGAGATTCATCTCCTACCTCCCTTTTCAGATCGACGATATACTCATATACCATTACCTCTGCTGATTCTCGTTTCAGTACTGGTTTGGCTATCTACTTTATGTAGATGAGTGTCTTTTGGTAAGTATGTTTCCTTTTTTTTTAAGACACTCTCAGCTATGGTTTGGCACTTTATATTTAAAGTTCTAAATATATGTTTGTACTTATATTTGCCATTATTCAGGTTTATCAGTATATTTCCTTTTTGCATACTGTCATTTTCATATTTGGGAAATGCATTAAAAAAAAAAAATTCTTACCTGAAAGTTTCAAATTGACTCTCTCTTCTAAATTGCGGGTTGTTAGGCTCGCAGGAGCGCAAAATGCTATAATTTATTGCGCCATTCTTGGTGCAAGACTTTCTCCAACATTGGTGTGTCCGGTCCACGGCTTCATCCTTACTTGTGGGATATTCTCTTCCCCTACAGGAAATGGCAAAGAGAGCACACAGCAAGAGCTGTCCATATAGCTCCCCCTCTGGCTCCGCCCCCCAGTCATTCTCTTTGCCGATCTGAACAAGTAGCATCTCCACGGGGATGGTAAAGAGTATGTGGTGTTAGTTGTAGTTTTTTATTCTTCTATCAAGAGTTTGTTATTTTAAAATAGTGCCGGTTTGTACTATTTACTCTAAAACAGAAAAGGATGAAGAGTTCTGTTTAAAGAGGAGTATGATTTTTAGCAGCAGTAACTAAAATCAATTGCTGTTCCCACGCAGGACTGTTGAGCCCAGAGAACTTCAGTTGGGGGGAACAGTTTGCAGACTTTTCTGCTCAAGGTATGATCAGTCATATTTCTAACAAGACATGTTAATGGTAGAAGACTGTCAGTTTTCCCTTAAGGGGTAAGTAAGCCATTTTCTTAGACTCATAACAGATTAAGGCTTACAAATGGGCTATACACTGGTTGACACTATTGTGGGCTAAATCGATTGTTTTATTTCATATTTTAATGGCATTTAGAGTGTTTTGTGCACTTAAAAGCACTTTTGGGAACGTTTTTTATCGCCTGGCATTGAGTTAGACGGCTATTTCAGTCAGGAAGGCCCCTTCACTCTGGTATGCAGAGGAAGGAGGCCCCGTTTTCGCGCCTCAATTGGCGCAGTTTACTTCCATGGCAGTGCATGCAGCTTCATGTGAGGGGTCCTGTGGCATACTAAAACGGACTCTGGAAGGTTTATTTCATTGCTGAATAACTCTCAGGGAAGGTAAAAAGCCGCAGCAAGGCTGTGGCTGTGATTGTAGTGTACTAAAATTGTCTAATTGAACAAATAGCTCTGGTTTGCTCATTTTAAGGGTTAAAGTCTTGAAACTTGGTGTGCAATACTTTCAGGGCATTAGGACTCTGGGGTAAAAATTTTGTAAAAATCGGACATTGCCTTCATTGTTTTTCAATATATCAGAAATAAAGTGTGCCTGTTTATTATTTAAAGGGACGGTAACGCTTTTCTTTAAAAACGCTTTTATTGCATTATTAGCCTGCCAAATTCTGTCTAACATGTCTATACCTTCAGATGGCTTATGTTCTGTGTGTATGAAAGCCAAGGTGGTTCCCCCAATTAATGTTTGTGCAAATTGTGTCATAGCGTCCAAACAAAGTATGGACAGTACTGCCACATTGAATAAGATTGCCCAAGATGATTCTTCTAATGAAGGTAGTGGGGATAGTTCCTCATCCTCTCCTTCTGTGTCAACACCAGTTTTGCCCGCGCAGGCGATACCTAGTACATCTAGCGCGCCAATGCTTGTTACTATGCAACAGTTAACAGCAGTAATGGATAATTCTATAGCAAATCTGTTATCCAAACTGCCATCCTACCCTAGAAAGCGTGACATCTCAGTTTTTACAGAAGATGAGCAGGTTGGCGCTGAGGACAATTTATCAGTTATACCCTCACATCAATCTGAATTGGCAGTGAGGGAGGGCCTGTCTGAGGGGGAAATTTCTGATTCAGGAAAAGTTTCTCAGCAGGCAGACACTGATGTCGTAAAATTTAAATTTAAGTTAGAACATCTCCGCGCCCTGCTTAAGGAGGTCATAACTACTCTTGATGACTGTGATTCTTTGGTAATTCCAGAGAAATTGTGCAAGATGGACAAATTCTTAGAGGTCCCAGTGCACGCTGATGCCTTTCCGATACCCAAGCGGGTGGCGGATATAGTGACTAAGGAGTGGGAAAAGCCAGGTATACCTTTTGTTCCACCTCCTATATTCAAGAAAATGTTCCCCATTGTTGACCACAGAAGGGACGCATGGCAAACGGTTCCTAAGGTTGAGGGGGCAGTGTCAACGTTAGCTAAGCGCACAACTATTCCTATTGAGGACAGTTGCGCTTTTAAAGATCCTATGGATAAAAAATTGGAAGGATTGCTAAAAAAGATATTTGTTCAGCAAGGTTTCTTGCTTCAACCAATCCTGTGCATTATTCCTGTCACCTCGGCAGCGTATTGTTGGTTCGAGGAACTAGAAAATTCGCCCCAAAAAGAGACTCCATATGATGAAGTCATGGACAGAATTCACGCACTAAAGTTGTCTAATTCCTTTATTTTGGATGCCGCTTTCCAATTGGCTAAGTTAGCGGCAAAAAATTCAGGGTTTGCAATAGTGGCGCGCAGAGCGCTTTGGCTAAAATCCTGGTCGGCGGATGTGTCGTCCAAGAATAAATTGCTTAATATTCCTTTCAAGGGTAAGACCCTTTTCGGGCCGGAATTGAAAGAGATTATTTCAGACATTACTGGTGGAAAGGGACATGCCCTCCCACAGGATAGGCCTTTCAAGGCTAAGAACAAATCTAATTTTCGTTCCTTTCGCAATTTCAGGAACGGACCGAATCCTAACTCTGCTGCCTCCAGACAAGAAGGCAACTCTTCCCAGCCTAAGCCAGCATGGAAACCATTGCAAGGCTGGAACAAGGATAAACAGGCCAAGAAGCCTGCTGCTGCTACCAAGACAGCATGAAGGGGTAGCCCCCGATCCGGGACCGGATCTAGTAGGGGGCAGACTTTCTCTCTTCGCTCAGGCTTGGGCAAGAGACGTTCAGGATCCCTGGGCACTAGAAATAGTCTCTCAGGGGTATCTTCTAGAGTTCAAGGAACTTCCTCCAAGGGGAAGGTTCCACATGTCTCGCTTATTTTCAGACCAGATAAAGAGACAGGCATTCTTACATTGCGTAGGAGACCTATTAAAAATGGGAGTGATAAACCCAGTTCCAACAGCGGAACAAGGTCTGGGTTTTTACTCAAACCTGTTTGTAGTTCCCAAAAAAGAGGGAACTTTCAGGCCAATTCTAGATCTAAAAATTCTAAACAAATTCCTCAGAGTTCCATCATTCAAAATGGAAACCATTCGGACAATTTTACCAACAATCCAGGAGGGTCAATATATGACTACCGTGGACTTAAAGGATGCGTACCTGCATATTCCTATCCACAAAGATGATCATCAGTTCCTGAGGTTCGCCTTCATGGACAAACATTACCAGTTCGTGGCTCTTCCGTTCGGTTTAGTCACTGCTCCCAGAATCTTCACAAAGGTGCTAGGGTCCCTTCTAGCGGTTCTACGACCGAGGGGCATTGCTGTAGCACCTTATCGAGACGACATTCTAATCCAAGCGTCGTCTCTTTCCAAAGCAAAGGCTCATACACACATTGTTCTAGCCTTTCTCAGATCTCACGGGTGGAAGGTGAGCGTAGAAAAGAGTTCCCTGTCTCCGTCAACAAGAGTTCCCTTTTTGGGAACAATAATAGATTCTTTAGAAATGAAGATCTACCTGACAGAGGTCAGAAAGTCAAAGCTTCTAAACGCTTGTCAAGTTCTTCACTCTATTCTGCAGCCTTCCATAGCTCAGTGCATGGAAGTAGTAGGATTGATGGTTGCAGCAATGGACATAGTTCCTTTTGCTCGAATTCATCTAAGACTATTACAACTGTGCATGCTCAATCAGTGGAATGGGGACTATGCAGACTTGTCTCCCCAGATTCAAGTAGACCAGGTAACCAGGGATTCTCTCCGCTGGTGGTTGTCTCACGATCACCTGTCTCAGGGAATGAGTTTCCGCAGACCAGAATGGGTCATTGTTACGACCGACACCAGTCTCTTAGGCTGGGGTGCGGTCTGGGACTCTCTGAAAGCTCAAGGTCTATGGTCTCGAGAAGAGTCTCTTCTCCCGATAAACATTTTAGAACTGAGAGCGATATTCAATGCGCTCCTGGCGTGGCCTCACCTAGCAAAGGCCAAATTCATAAGGTTCCAGTCGGACAACATGACGACTGTAGCGTACATCAATCATCAGGGGGGAACAAAGAGTTCCTTAGCGATGAGAGAGGTATCCAAGATCATCAAATGGGCGGAGGCTCACTCCTGCCACCTATCTGCAATTCACATCCCAGGAGTGGACAACTGGGAGGCGGATTATTTGAGTCGTCAGACTTTTCATCCGGGGGAATTTTGATGTTCCTGTGGACTCAATCATTTATTTCCCATTGAAACTTTGCTTACATCAGTGAATACCTAAAGTTACACATTGATGCAAAGACTGCTGTCATATTGTACTTAACACATAGGCATGCTAATGATACCAGTATATAAAAATAGCAAGGTGTGTACTGTCCCTTTAAGTAAATTTGTTAATAGATGTAATTTAGATTTTTTTATTTACGTTTGACTTTCTCTTGCAAGGTGTATCCAGTCCACGGATTCATCCTTTACTTGTGGGATATTCTCATTCCCTACAGGAAGTGGCAAAGAGAGCACACAGCAAAGCTGTCCATATAGCTCCCCCTCTAGCTCCACCCCCCAGTCATTCTCTTTGCCGGCTCTAAGCACTAGGGTCTCTCTACGGGAGGGTAAAGTGAATGTGGTGTTAGAATTGGTTGTTTTTATTATTTTCAATCAAAAGTTTGTTATTTTAAATGGTACCGGTTTGTACTATTTACTCTCTAGCAGAAAAGTGATGAAGATTTCTGCTGAGAGGAAAATTATTTTAGCATGTTGTAACTAAAATCCACTGCTGTTCCCACACAGGTCTGAGGAGTACCAGAAAACTTCAGTTGGGGGGAACGGTTTGCAGGGTAATCTGCAATGAGGTAGGTTCAGTCATTTATTTCTAGACAAGACTGAGAAGAGACTGACAATATCCCCATGACTGAGAAGAGACTGACAATATCCCCATGAGGGGAGGGTAAGCTATGTTCACAGACTTAGTAAGGAATTGAATGCTTACATAACAGGGCTAATTATGCTGGTTGACACTGATTCAGGGCAATCGATTGTTTATTCAAGAAAAATATCGTTTGTAGACACTTTGAAAGTCCTTTTGGGGTTCTTTCTGGGGTTATTTCCCACATGGCTGCTTTTTAGTCACTTAAGAGTGATTTACTAGGCCTCACAACTCCGGAGTAGAGTGGGAGGGGCCTAATTTCGCGCCTCAGATGCTCAGTTAGAATAGCAGAGAAGTTCATGCTGATTCACATGGAGGGTCCTGCTGCTGTTTGAGGGCCTTATAGAAGCTATATTCCCCCAAATCTGATTCCTAAGGGCAGGTAGGGCCACAGCAAGGCTGTGGCAAGGTGCTGTACTGTTTTTAACCGGGTGTTGGCTTTAGACTGCTCCGGTTTGGGCATTAAGGGGTTAATCGTTTTGAAACTTGTGGTGCAATCTTATTAAGGCTTTAGGTACATACTGTGAAAATTTCAGGAGAATTGCTGCATTTTTCACTGTTTTGTAAAATTGTGTGCTCTTTTTATTTCTTAAAGGCACAGTAACGTTTTTTTCAAATCGTGTTTTTTATTTGATTAAGGTGATTTCCAAGCCTGCTTGTATATATTACTAGTCTATTAAACATGTCTGACACTAAGGAAAATCCTTGTTCAATATGTTTAGAAACCATGGTGGAACCCCCGCACAGAATGTGTCCCACTTGTACTGATATGTCTATACACTTTAAAGATCATATTGTTGCACTTAAAAATGTGGCCCAAGATGATTCTCAGACTGAAGGTAACGAGGGTAGCCCATCTGCCTCTCCCCAAGTGTCACAACCAGTTACGCCCACGCAAGCGACGCCTAGTACCTCTAGTGCGTCTAACCCTTTTACATTACAAGACTTAGCGGCAGTCATGGATAATTCTCTTACAGCCTTCTTATCTAAACCGCCCGTGTTACCCGCAAAGCGTGATAGCTCAGTTTTAACAACAGATTATGAGCATTCTGACGCTTTGGTAGCCGTATCCGATATACCCTCACAACGCTCTGAAGTGGGAGCGAGGGATTTGATGTCTGAGGGAGAAGTCTCTTATTCAGTAAGGGTTCCTCCTCAAACAGATTCAGATACATTGGCTTTTAAATTTAAACTAGAACACCTCCGCGTTTTGCTTAGGGAGGTATTAGCTACTCTGGATGACTGCGACCCTTTGGTGATCCCAAAGAAATTGTGTAAAATGGACAAGTACCTAGAGGTCCCGGTTTACACGGATATGTTTCCGGTCCCTAAGAGGATTGCGGATATCGTTACTAGGGAGTGGGATAGACCAGGTGTTCCCTTTGCTCCCCTTCCTGTTTTTAAGAAAATGTTCCCCATACCTGAACCTGTGTGGGACTCATGGCAGACGGTCCCTAAGGTGGAGGGGGCTATTTCTACACTTGCTAAACGCACAACCATACCAATTGAAGACAGTTGTGCTTTTAAAGACCCTATGGATAAGAATTTAGAGGGTTTACTTAAGAAAATTTTTGTTCAACAAGGTTTTCTTCTCCAACCTATTGCCTGCATTATTCCTGTAACTACTGCAGCTGCTTTCTGGTTTGAGGCGCTGGAAGACTCTCTCCAGACGGAGACCTCATATGAGGAAATTATGGATAGAATTAAGGCTCTAAAGCTAGCTAATTCTTTTATCACTGATGCCGCTTTCCAAAAAGCTAAGTTAGCAGCGAAAAATCAGGTTTCACCATTTTGGCGCGCAGGGCGCTATGGCTAAAGTCCTGGTCGGCCGATGTGTCGTCTAAATCTAAGCTTTTGAACATCCCTTTCAAAGGAAAGACCCTCTTCGGGCCTGAATTGAAAGAGATTATTTCAGATATCACCGGGGGAAAAGGCCTTGCTCTCCCTCAGGACAAGCCCTTTAAAGGGACAGTACACTGTAAAATTGTTTTTCCATAAATGTATTTTAAATTACTTGTTATACCAACTGCAGAGTATAAAATATTTGAGAAATTGCATTTTCAGGTTTATTTGTGTATCTGAAGTAGCTGGTTTTGTGCTTTGAAACCACAGCCTATTACAATGGGTTGAGCTTCAGGTAATATCAGATCTCATTATGTTATCACTTTCATGTACAAAGACTTGCTTCCTTATCTTATATATGTCTGGAACACCAAAGCTCAATACATAGAGAGAACAATGGAAAATTATCATTTTATTACTTAACTATCATGCCCCCACTGAGGGTGTAATCTCTTCTGCTGGCTGTGTTTACTTAGGCTTGTCAATAGCATATACGCCAGTATCAAAACTTTTAGTATAGGTTGGGAAACCACACGCTAAATCAGCTATTTCAAATGCTGAAATATGAGTAAAGGAGCTACTTGCAACCAATTTAATACACTCTAGCAGGTTAAAAGGATCTTTGGGAATAATTTAAAGGGGAGAAAGTTTTTGGGTGAACTGTCCCTTTAAGACAAAGAACAAGGCTAATTTTCATTCCTTTCGCAATTTCAGGAACGGCCCCGCTTCATCCTCTCCGGCTGCAAAGCAAGAGGGTAACGCTGGAAACCTTACTAGGGCTGGAATAAGGGTAAACAGGCCAAAAAGCCTGCAGCTGCCACCAAGACAGCATGAAGGGGTAGCCCCCGATCCGGGACCGGATCTAGTAGGGGGCAGACTCCTCTCTCTTTGCTCAGGCCTGGGCAATAGATGTACACGATCCTTGGGCATTAGAGATTGTAGCCCAGGGATTCCTTCTAGAATTCAAGGTCTCTCCTCCAAGGGGAAGGTTCCACATTTCTCGTCTGTCTACAGATCAGACAAAGAAAGAGGCGTTTTTACGCTGTGTAGATGATCTACTTACAATGGGAGTGATCCACCCAGTTCAGATTGCAGAACAAGGACTGGGGTTTTACTCAAACTTGTTTGTGGTTCCCAAAAAAGAAGGAACTTTCAGACCAATCCTGGATCTCAAAATTCTAAACAAATTCCTCAGAGTCCCATCATTCAAGATGGAGACCATTCGGACAATCTTACCAATGATCCAGGAGGGTCAATATATGACTACCGTGGATCTAAAGGAATGCGTATCTGCATATTCCTATCCACAAAGATCATCACCAGTTTCTCAGGTTCGGCTTTCTGGACAAGCATTATCAATTTGTGGCTCTTCCTTTCGGGTTGGCCACTGCTCCCAGAATTTTCACAAAGGTGCTAGGGTCCCTCCTGGCGGTTCTAAGACCGCGGGGCAAAGCAGTGGCGCCTTACTTAGACGACATCTTAATTCAGGCGTCGACTTTCCAAAGAACCAAATCTCACACAGAGATCGTATTGGCCTTTCTGAGGTCTCACGGGTGGAAGGTGAACGTAAAAAAGAGTTCTCTCTCCCCCCTCACAAGAGTTCCATTCCTAGGAACTCTGATAGACTCGGTAGAAATGAAAATATTTCTGACAGAGGTCAGAAAGTTAAAACTCTTAACTACTTGCCGAGCTCTTCATTCCATTCCTCGGCCATCTGTAGCTTGGGCTGCGGTGCAGTCTGGGAGACAATCGGACTAATGGTAGCGGCAATGGACATCGTCCCTTTTGCTCGGATACACCTCAGACCACTGCAACTATGCATGCTCAAACAGTGGAATGGGGATTATGCAGATTTGTCTCCTCAAATTCAGTTGGACCAGGAGACCAGAGATTCTCTTCTCTGGTGGTTGTCTCAGGATCACCTGTCTCAGGGAATATGTTTCCGCAGACCAGAGTGGATCATTGTAACGACCGACGCCAGTCTGTTAGGCTGGGGTGCGGTCTGGGACTCCCTGAAAGCTCAGGGCTTATGGTCTCGGGAAGAAACTCTTCTCCTGATAAACATTCTGGAACTGAGGGCGATATTCAACGCTCTTCAGGCATGGCCTCAACTAGCTGCGTCCAAATTCATCAGATTTCAGTCGGACAACATCACAACTGTAGCTTACGTCAATCATCAGGGGGGAACAAAGAGTTCCCTAGCAATGACGGAAGTAATCAAAATAATCAGGTGGGCGGAGGATCACTCCTGCCATCTCTCAGCAATTCACATCCCAGGAGTAGACAACTGGGAGGCGGATTTTCTAAGTCGTCAGACTTTTCACCCGGGGGAGTGGGAACTGTTACTCTGGGCTTCAAGATTGAGTTCCAAGACTAAAACTTTAAGCTTATACTAGTTTGGTTGTTCTTATTAAGGAACGAATTCCTGAGTTCTTTCCCAAGTAACATGTTTATAATTGGAGTTCGAAATCAGCTCCCTAATATTGCGATGTACGTGCCGTATTCCAGCTTGGCTGGTAAGGGGCAGGTTAAGACTTCTTTGAAATTTATTTGGTTCTATTTTGTCCAAATTTCTTTGATTGTATTCCAGTAAGGCTAACACTTTCTTTAACTGTGTTTCTGTCCTATATATTTTGGGTACTGTTGAAGCATGGCTGGGCACCCATGGGGTTCAAGCGCTGCTCAGACCTGGAATCTTCTGGGGTATTTCTTCCAGTTCCTTTTGAGGAACCGGGTTTTGGAGTTTTATTCAAACTATTTTGCCTTTTTATGGTCATTGATAGCATTATTTGTTTTCATTAGATACAATAAATGCATATTTTCATTTTTCTGTTTTCATTCAGATTATTTTCTGAGGATGCGGAATCTCATATGATTCACTTGCTCTTAAGGACATAGTTAGAGGATCTTTTTTTCAAAAACTCTTGATTCCTCACACAAGGGTCACCTTTTTTAGGTTTCCAGATAGTTTGTGTCACTGTCCTTGTCTCTATCAGACAAGGGATAATTTTATTGGGTTCCGTCTGTCGGTACCTTTAGTCTCTATTATTTCCTTCGTTGCTATATATGCATAGAAGTTTTAGGTCTTATGGCCACAGCATTGGATTCAATTCCCTTTGCTCATTTTCACTAGAAAGAACCTTTCCAGTCTTTTATAAGTGTTGTTTCTTCAAGAACATGGTTGGAGGATCAATTTACCAAAAAGTTTGTTTGATTCCTCAGACAAGGGCAACCTTTTTAGGTTTCCTGATAGATTCAGTGTCCTTGACTCTGTCTCTGACGGACAAGAGACGTCTGAAATTGGTTTCAGCTTGTCGAAACCTTCAGTCTCAATCTTTCCCTTCGGTAGCCTTAAGCATGGAAATTCTACGTCTTATGACTGCTGCATTGGACGCGATCCCCTTTGCTCGTTTTCACATGCGACCTCTTCAGCTCTGTATGCTGAACCAGTGGTGCAGGGATTATACAAAGATATCTCAATTAATATCTTTAAAACCGATTGTTCGACACTCTCTGACGTGGTGGACAGACCACCATCGTTTAGTTCAGGGGGCTTCTTTTGTTCTTCCAACCTAGACTGTGATCTCAACAGATGCAAGTCTGACAGGTTGGGGAGCTGTATGGGGGTTTCTGACAGCACAAGGGGAATCTCAGGAGGCGAGATTACCAATCAACATTTTGGAACTCCGTGCAATTTTCAGAGCTCTTCAGTCGTGGCCTCTTCTAAAGAGAGAGTCGTTCATTTGTTTCCAGACAGACAATGTCACAACTGTGGCATATGTCAATCATCAAGGAGGAACTCACAGTCCTCTGGCTATGAAAGAAGTCTCTCGAATACTTGTATGGGCGGAATCCAGCTCCTGTCTAATTTCTGCGGTTCATATCCCAGGTATAGACAATTGGGAAGCGGATTATCTCAGTCGCCAAACGCTACATTCGGGCGAATGGTCTCTTCACCCAGAGATATTTCTTCAGATTGTTCAAATATGGGGACTTCCAGAAATAGATCTGATGGCTTCTCATCTAAACAAGAAGCTTCCCAGGTATCTGTCCAGATCCAGGGATCCTCAGGCGGAAGCAGTGGATGCATTGTCACTTCCTTGGAAGTATCATCCTGCTTATATTTTTCCGCCTCTAGTTCTTCTTCCAAGAGGGATTTCCAAGATTCTAAAGGAGCGTTCGTTTATTCTGCTGGTGGCTCCAGCATGGCCTCACAGGTTTTGGTATGCGGATCTTGTCCGGATGGCTACTTGCCAACCGTGGACTCTTCCGTTAAGACCAGACCTTCTATCGTAAGGTCCTTTTTTTTCCATCAGGATCTCAGATCCTTAAATTTGAAGGTATGGAGATTGAACACTTGATTCTCAGTCATAGAGGTTTCTCTGACTCCGTAATTAATACTATGTTACAGGCTCGTAAATCTGTATCTAGGATGATATATTATCGAGTCTGGAAGACTTACATTTCTTGGTGTTCTCATCATTTTTCTTGGCATTCTTTTAGAATTCCTAGAATTTTACAGTTTCTTCAGGATGGTCTGGATAAAGGTTTGTCTGCAAGTTCCTTGAAAGGACAAATCTCTGCTCTTTCTGTTCTTTTTCACAGAAAGATTGCTAGTCTTCCTGATATTTATTGTTTTTTACAAGCTTTGGTTCGTATAAAACCTGTTATTAAGTCAATTTCTCCTCCTTGGAGTTGGAATTTGGTTCTAGTTGCTCTTCAAGCTCCTCCGTTTGAACCGATGCATTCGCTGGATATTAAATTACTTTCTTGGAAAGTTTTGTTTCTTTTGGCCATCTCTTCTGCTAGAAGAGTTTCTGAATTATCTGCTCTTTCTTGTGAGTTTCCTTTTCTGATTTTTCATCAGGATAAGGCGGTTTTGCGAACTTCATTTTAATTTTTACCTAAGGTTGTGAATTCTAACAACATTAGTAGAGAAGTTGTAGTTACTTCATTGTGTCCTAATCCTAAGATCTCTAAGGAAAGATTGTTGCATTCTTTGGATGTAGTTAGAGCTTTGAAATATTATGTTGAAGCTACTAAGATTTCCGGAAGACTTCTAGTCTATTTGTTATCTTTTTTGGTTCAAGGAAAGGTCAGAAGGCTTCTGCCATTTCTTTGGCATCGTGGTTAAAGTCTTTGGTTCATCATGTTTATGTTGAGTCAGGTAGAACTCCGCCTCAAAGGATTACAGCTCATTCAACTAGCTCAATCTCTCCCTCCTGGGCATTTAGGAATGAAGCTTCGGTTGATCAGATTTGCAAAGCAGCAACTTGGTCTTCTTTGCATACTTTTACTAAATTCTACCATTTTGATGTGTTTTCTTCCTCAGAAGCAGTCTTTGGTAGAAAAGTACTTCAGGCAGCTGTTTCAGTTTGATTCTTCTGCTTATATTATCAGTTTTTTTCATTATGAGATTTAAACTTTGTTTTGGGTGTGGATTATTTTTCAGCGGAATTGGCTGTCTTTATTTTATCCCTCCCTCTCTAGTGACTCTTACGTGGAAGATCCACATCTTGGGTATTCATTATCCCATACGTCACTAGCTCATGGACTCTTGCTAATTACATGAAAGAAAACATAATTTATGTAAGAACTTACCTGATAAATTCATTTCTTTCATATTAGCAAGAGTCCATGAGGCCCACCCTTTTTTTGTGGTGGTTATGATTTTTTTGTATAAAGCACAATTATTCCAATTCCTTATTTTTTATGCTTTCGCACTTTTTTCTTATCACCCCACTTCTTGGCTATTCGTTAAACTGATTTGTGGGTGTGGTGAGGGGTGTATTTATAGGCATTTTGAGGTTTGGGAAACTTTGCCCCTCCTGGTAGGAATGTATATCCCATACGTCACTAGCTCATGGACTCTTGCTAATATGAAAGAAATGAATTTATCAGGTAAATTCTTACATAAATTATGTTTTTCCACCGTTTCCTCTCCTCCCGCGTCTGGTTGCCAGAATTTAGCAGGAGAAGTCTTCGGTGATTCTGATAACTTGGTATGCAGACTTAGTGGACATGTCATCTGTCCCACCATGGACATTGCCAATGAGGCAGGATCTTCTGATACAGGGTCCGTTCAAGCATCCAAATTTAGTTTCTCTACGTCTAACTGCTTGGAGATTGAACGCTTAATTCTATCAAAGCGTGGTTTCTCTGAGTCAGTTATAGATACTCTGATTCAGGCTAGAAAGCCTGTCACCAGGAAAATCTACCATAAGATATGGCGGAAATATCTTTGTTGGTGTGAATCCAAGGGTTACTCATGGAGTAAGATTAGGATTCCTAGGATATTGTCTTTTCTCCAAGAAGGATTGGAGAAAGGATTGTCAGCTAGTTCTTTAAAAGGACAAATATCTGCTTTGTCTATCCTGTTAGACAAGCGTCTGGCAGAGGTACCAGACGTTCAAGTGTTTGTTCAGGCTTTAGTCAGAATCAAGCCTGTCTATAAACCTGTGGCTCCGCCATGGAGTTTGAATCTAGTTCTTTCAGTTCTTCAAGGGGTTCCGTTTGAACCTTTACATTCCATAGACATTAAGTTGTTATCTTGGAAAGTTTTGTTTTTGATAGCTATCTCTTCTGCTAGAAGAGTTTCAGAATTATCTGCCTTACAGTGTGATTCACCTTACCTGGTGTTCCACGCAGATAAGGTAGTTTTGCGTACCAAGCCTGGTTTTCTTCCTAAAGTGGTTTCTAACAAGAATATTAACCAGGAAATAGTTGTTCCTTCTCTGTGTCCTAATCCATCTTCGAAGAAGGAACGTCTATTACACAATCTTGATGTAGTTCGTGCTTTAAAGTTCTATTTACAAGCAACTAAGGATTTCAGACAAACATCTTCTTTGTTTGTTATCTATTCTGGTAAGAGGAGAGGTCAGAAAGGGACTGCTACCTCTCTTTCCTTTTGGCTGAAAAGCATCATCCGTTTGGCCTATGAGACTGCTGGCCAGCAGCCTCCTGAAAGAATTACTGTTCATTCTACCAGAGCAGTGGCTTCCACGTGGGCTTTCAAAAATTAGGCTTCTGTTGAACAGATTTGTAAGGCAGCGACTTGGTCTTCACTGCATACTTTTTCCAAATTTTACAAATTCGATACTTTTGCTTCTTTGGAGGCTATTTTTGGGAGAAAGGTTTTGCAAGCAGTGGTGCATTCCGTTTAAGGTACCTGTCTTGTTCCCTCCCTTCATCCGTGTCCTAAGGCTTTGGTATTGGTATCCCACAAGTAAAGGATGAATCCGTGGACTGGATACATCTTGCAAGAGAAAACAGAATTTATGCTTACCTGATAAATTACTTTCTCTTGCGGTGTATCCAGTCCACGACCCGCCCTGGCATTTAAGTCAGGTAAAACATTTTTTGTTTAAACTACAGTCACCACTGCACCCTATGGTTTCTCCTTTTTCTTCCTAACCTTTGGTCGAATGACTGGGGGGTGGAGCTAGAGGGGGAGCTATATGGACAGCTTTGCTGTGTGCTCTCTTTGCCACTTCCTGTAGGGAATGAGAATATCCCACAAGTAAAGGATGAATCCGTGGACTGGATACACCGCAAGAGAAAGTAATTAATCAGGTAAGCATAAATTCTGTTTTTGTGTCCCTTTAATGGAAAGTTACACTTTCATCTATACTCTCATCATTTCTTTTAAGTCATATTGTTTCACATAGGAGATTAAGATATACAGTAGTTGCTGAAAAAGCATTTTTTTTTTTACAATTTGATACAGTTTGGTACAAAAATCATCTTCATTTACACAGTCTAGCTTAACCCCTTAATGACCACAATGTACCCTGTATGTCACTGGTCGTTAAGGGTTTTTTCAGGACATAATAGCACAAGTCTAGCAAGAACACGCTATTAATGCCCTCCCTCCAGCATGCTTTGTGGAATAGAGCAGTCTCAACCCTGGTGTCAAGACCGTGCTATAAAACAATCAAGTCCCAAAAAAAGGCCAGTGACATACAGGGTACGTCGCTGGTCCTTAAGGGGTTAAAGGGACATAAAACCCATTTTTTTCTTTTGTGATTCAAACACAGCATACAATAAAAAAAAGCTTTGTTCTCATGGTATTTTTTGTTGAATAAATACCTAGTTAGCATGCACATGTCTGGAGCACTACATGGTAGGAAAAAGTGCTGCTGTATAGTTATCTTGCTAATGAATAGCCTTCTTGTAAAACCATATAGTGCTACAGAGCTTACCTTCCTGCTTTTTCACCAAAAAGTACCAAGAGAACAAACAAAATTGAAAAAAGTAAATTGGAAAGTTGTGTAAAATTCCATGTTGTAAAAATGTTTGACAAATAAGAGAAAAACCTGGAAATAAGCGAGGGTTGGCAATTCTAACTTGTAGTCGTTTTTAAAATTGGGCAAGTAAAAATTTAATCTTTATATAGTTATTCTGTTGATCTCATAGTGATCTAAAATATGGATGTATTTTTTTTTCTCAGGTATCATGACATGCCAGATGTAATAGATTTTTTAGTTCTCCGCCAACAGTTTGATGAAGCAAGGCGCAGGCAATGGACTATAGGTGTGTGAAATAATCTTTAATATTGCAAAACCTTTGCTGTATACCGGTCATTCCTTTAACACTGTAGCAGTTAATACTGCAGTCAGTAATGACACACAGCAGTCTTAATATATTCTTTACAGAGTGATTAATACAATGAAAACATTATTTACATACTGTATGTGATTACTATTCAAAATTAAACCACACCACTTACATGATACACTGATACAAAATTAGTTAATGAATATTGCTATGAAAGCCTATAAATTGTGGGAGATTGAAAATGGAATACAGTTGGTAAAAAGACAATGTTTTATAAAATGGTAGTTTTCTAGTGTTTATTTTATCTATCTATTTTAATGAAATTAAGTCTACGTGGGGTATAAAATAATGTAAAGGAGGTTCCACATGAATAAGATACATTTTCAAGCGTTGGAGGCTTATGGTAAGTGATTACAAGCCTGAAGAAAAGTAGTTTTATGCAGTATGCCTATCCCCCTAAATATATAGATATTTTCAAAAGTATGTCAACAACTGAAAATAACACCTACAGTATATGTGCCTGAGCCTGTTGGACATCCCATTTTAAAAACATTAGTCAATAATATGGGGTCTCCCTTCCCCCCTTTTCTTCTACAAGATACGACGAGTCCACGGACTTCATCCTTACTTGTGGGATATTAACCTCCTGCTAACAGGAAGTGGCAAAGAGCACCACAGCAGAGCTGTATATATAGCTCCTCCCTTCCCTCCACCCCCAGTCATTCTCTTTGCCTGTGTTAGTACTAGGAAGAGGTAAAGTGAGGTGTTAGTTTTAGTTTCTTCAATCAAGAAGTTTTTTATTTTAAATGGTACCGGTGAGTACTATTTTCCTCAGGGAGATATGGAAGAAGATTTCTGCCCTGAGGTTGATGATCTTAGCAGATGTAACTAAGATCCATGTTGGTTCTTCTGAAGGTAGTGCAAGAGACATCTTCAGAGTGGAGAACGGTGTCATGCTACAAGCAGCATTGAGGTATGTTCAGTCCTTTATTTCTGAGGAGACTTGGTATATCAGAACTGACTGACATTTCTCTTGTTAAGTGTATCCAGTCCACGGATCATCCATTACTTATGGGATATTCTCCTTCCCAACAGGAAGTTGCAAGAGGATCACCCACAGCAGAGCTGCTATATAGCTCCTCCCCTCACTGCCATATCCAGTCATTCTCTTGCAACCCTCAACAAAGATGGAGGTCGTAAGAGGAGAGTGGTGTTTTATACTTAGTTTATTTCTTCAATCAAAAGTTTGTTATTTTTAAATGGTACCGGAGTGTGCTGTTTATCTCAAGCAGTATTTAGAAGAAGAATCTGCCTGCATTTTCTATGATCTTAGCAGAAGTAACTAAGATGCATGGCTGTTCTCACATATTCTGAGGGGTGAGGTAACTTCAGAGAGGGAATTGCGTGCAGGTTTTCCTGCAATAAGGTATGTGCAGTTAATATTTTTCTAGGGATGGAATTTGCTAAAAAATGCTGCTTATACCGGATTAATGTAAGTAAAGCCTTAAATGCAGTGATAGCTACTGGTATCAGGCTTATTAATAGAGTTGCATACTCTTATAAAAATGTAATATAAAACGTTTGCTGGCATGTTAATCGTTTTTATATATGTTTGGTGACAAAACTTATTGGGGCCTAGTTTTTTTCCACATGGCTGGTTTGATTTCTGCCTAGAGACAGTTTCCTGAAACTTTCCACTGTTGCAATATGAGTGGGAAGGGCCTATTTTAGTGCTTTTCTGTGCAGATAAAAATACTGACAGAAACATTCAGCTTCCCTCTGCATGATACAGGACATCTCTGAAGGGCTCAAAAGGCTTCAAAGTCGTGTTTGAGGAGGGTAACAATCACAGTAGACTGTGGCAGTTGTTGTGACTGTGTTTAAAAAACGTTTTTGTCTTTTATTATTCTGTTTTTGTTATTAAGGGGTTAATCATCCATTTGCAAGTGGGTGCAATGCTCTGCTGACTTGTTACATACACTGTAAAAATTTTGTTAGTGTAACTGCCTTTTTTCACTGTTATTTCAAATTTTGTCAAAATTTGTTTCTCTTAAAGGCATAGTAACGTTTTTTATATTGCTTGTTAACTTGCTTTAAAGTGTTTTCCAAGCTTGCTAGTCTCATTGCTAGTCTGTACAAACATGTCTGAAACAGAGGATACTTGTTCATTATGTTTAAAAGCCATGGTGGAGCCCCATAGGAGAATGTGTACTAAATGTATTGATTTCACCTTAAACAGTAAAGATCAGTCTTTATCTATAAAAGAATTGTCACCAGAGGGGTCTGTCGAGGGGGAAGTTATGCCGACTAACTCTCCCCACGTGTCAGACCCTTCGCCTCCCGCTCAAGGGACGCACGCTAATATGGCGCCAAGTACATCAGGGACGCCCATAGCGATTACTTTGCAGGACATGGCTGCAATCATGAATAATACCCTGTCAGAGGTATTATCCAGATTGCCTGAATTGAGAGGCAAGCGCGATAGCTCTGGGGTTAGATGAGATACAGAGCGCGTAGATGCTGTAAGAGCCATGTCTGATACTGCGTCACAATATGCAGAACCTGAGGACGGAGAGCTTCAGTCTGTGGGTGACGTCTCTGATTCGGGGAGACCTGATTCAGAGATTTCTAATTTTAAATTTAAGCTTGAGAACCTCCGTGTATTGCTTGGGGAGGTATTAGCTACTCTGAATGACTGTGACACAATTGCAGTGCCGGAGAAATTGTGTAGGCTGGATAAATACTACGCAGTGCCGGTGAGTACTGATGTTTTTCCAATACTTAAAAGGCTTACAGAAATTATTAGTATGGAGTGGGATAGGCCCGGTGTGCCCTTTTCCCCACCTCCTATATTTTGAAAAATGTTTCCAATAGATGCCACTACACGGGACTTATGGCAGACTGTCCCTAAGGTGGAGGGAGCAGTTTCTACTTTAGCAAAGCGTACCACTATCCCGGTTGAGGACAGTTGTGCTTTTTCAGATCCAATGGATAAAAAATTAGAGGGTTACCTTAAGAAAATGTTTATTCAACAAGGTTTTATTTTACAGTCCCTTGCATGCATTGCGCCTGTCACTGCTGCGGCAGCATTCTGGTTTGAGGCCCTGGAAGAGGCCATCCATACAGCTCCATTGACTGAAATTGTTGACAAGCTTAGAAGTCTTAAGCTAGCTAACTCATTTGTTTCTGATGCCATTGTTCATTTGACTAAACTAACGGCTAAGAATTCCGGATTCGCCATCCAGGCGCGTAGGGCGCTATGGCTCAAATCCTGGTCAGCTGATGTGACTTCAAAGTCTAAATTACTCAACATTCCTTTCAAGGGGCAGACCTTATTCGGGCCTGGTTTGAAAGAAATTATTGCTGACATTACTGGAGGTAAGGGTCATACCCTTCCTCAGGACAGGGCCAAATCAAAGGCCAAACAGTCTAATTTTCGTGCCTTTCGAAATTCCAAGGCAGGTGCAGCATCAACTTCCTCCGCTTCAAGACAAGAGGGAACTTTTGCTCAATCTAAGCAGGCCTGGAAACCTAACCAGTCCTGGAACAAAGGCAAGCAGGCCAGAAAGCCTGCTGCTGCCTCTAAGACAGCATGAAGGAACGGCCCCCTATACGGTGACGGATCTAGTAGGGGGCAGACTTTTTCTCTTCGCCCAGGCGTGGGCAAGAGATGTTCAGGATCCCTGGGCGTTGGAGATCATATCTCAGGGATATCTTCTGGACTTCAAAGCTTCCCCTCCACAAGGGAGATTTCATCTTTCAAGGTTATCTGCAAATCAGATAAAGAAAGAGGCATTCCTACGCTGTGTGCAAGACCTCCTAGTAATGGGAGTGATCCATCCAGTTCCGCGGACGGAACAAGGACAGGGTTTTTATTCAAATCTGTTTGTGGTTCCCAAAAAAGAGGGAACCTTCAGACCAATTTTGGATCTAAAGATCTGAAACAAATTCCTCAGAGTTCCATCTTTCAAAATGGAAGCTATTCGGACCATCCTACCCATGATCCAAGAGGGTCAGTACATGAGCACAGTGGACTTAAAGGATGCCTACCTTCACATACCGATTCACAAAGATCATCATCGGTTCCTAAGGTTTGCCTTTCTAGACAGGCATTACCAATTTGTAGCTCTTCCCTTCGGGTTGGCTACAGCCCCGAGAATCTTTACGAAGGTTCTGGGCTCACTTCTGGCGGTTCTAAGACCGCGAGGCATAGCGGTGGCTCCGTATCTAGACGACATCCTGATACAGGCGTCAAGCTTTCAAATTGCCAAGTCTCATACAGAGATAGTTCTGGCATTTCTGAGATCGCACGGGTGGAAAGTGAACGAGGAAAAGAGTTCTCTATCCCCACTCACAAGAGTCTCCTTCTTAGGGACTCTTATAGATTCTGTAGAGATGAAAATTTACCTGACGGAGTCCAGGTTATCAAAGCTTCTAAATGCTTGCCGTATTCTTCATTCCATTCCGCGCCCTTCGGTGGCTCAGTGTATGGAGGTGATTGGCTTAATGGTAGCGGCAATGGACATAGTGCCATTTGCGCGCCTACATCTCAGACCGCTGCAATTATGCATGCTAAGTCAGTGGAATGGGGATTACACAGATTTGTCCCCTCTGCTAAATCTGGATCAAGAGACCAGAGATTCTCTTCTCTGGTGGTTGTCTCGGGTCCACCTGTCTGAGGGTATGACCTTTCGCAGGCCAGATTGGACAATTGTAACAACAGATGCCAGCCTTCTAGGTTGGGGTGCAGTCTGGAACTCCCTGAAGGCACAGGGATCGTGGACTCAGGAGGAGAAACTCCTTCCGATAAATATTCTGGAGTTAAGAGCAATATTCAATGCTCTTCTGGCTTGGCCTCAGTTAGCAACACTGAGGTTCATCAGATTTCAGTCGGACAATATCACGACTGTGGCTTACATCAACCATCAAGGGGGAACCAGGAGTTCCCTAGCGATGTTAGAAGTCTCAAAAATAATTCGCTGGGCAGAGACTCACTCTTGCCACCTGTCAGCAAACCATATCCCAGGCGTGGAGAACTGGGAGGCGGATTTTCTAAGTCGTCAGACTTTTCACCCGGGGGAGTGGGAACTCCATCCGGAGGTGTTTGCTCAGTTGATTCATCGTTGGGGCAAACCAGAGTTGGATCTCATGGCATCTCGCCAGAACGCCAAGCTTCCTTGTTACGGATCCAGGTCCAGGGACCCAGAAGCGACGCTGATAGATGCTCTAGCAGCGCCTTGGTTCTTCAACCTGGCTTATGTGTTTCCACCGTTTCCTCTGCTCCCTCGACTGATTGCCAAAATCAAACAGGAGAGAGCATCGGTGATTCTAATTGCGCCTGCGTTGCCACGCAGGACCTGGTATGCAGACCTAGTGGACATGTCATCCTTTCCACCATGGACTCTGCCTCTAAGACAGGACCTTCTAATACAAGGTCCTTTCAATCATCCAAATCTAATTTCTCTGAGACTGACTGCATGGAGATTGAACGCTTGATTCTATCAAAGCGTGGCTTCTCCGAGTCAGTCATTGATACCTTAATACAGGCACGAAAGCCTGTTACCAGGAAAATCTATCTCAAGATATGGCGTACATATCTTTACTGGTGTGAATCCAAGAATTACTCATGGAGTAAGGTTAGGATTCCTAGGATATTGTCCTTTCTCCAAGAGGGTTTGGACAAAGGATTATCAGCTAGTTCCTTAAAGGGACAGATTTCTGCTCTGTCTATTCTTTTGCACAAGTGTCTGGCAGAAGTTCCAGGCGTCCAGGCATTTTGTCAGGCTTTGGTTAGAATTAAGCCTGTGTTTAAACCTGTTGCTCCCCCATGGAGCTTAAACTTGGTTCTTAAAGTTCTTCAAGGAGTTCCGTTTGAACCCCTTCATTCCATTGATATTAAGCTTTTATCTTGGAAAGTTCTGTTTTTGATGGCTATTTCCTCGGCTCGGAGAGTCTCTGAGCTATCTGCCTTACAATGTGATTCTCCTTATCTGATTTTTCATGCAGATAAGGTAGTTCTGCGTACCAAACCTGGGTTTTTACCTAAGGTGGTTTCTATCAAGAATATCAATCAAGAGATTGTTGTTCCATCATTGTGTCCTAATCCTTCTTCAAAGAAGGAACGTCTTTTACATAATCTGGACGTAGTCCGTGCCTTGAAGTTTTACTTACAAGCTACTAAAGATTTTTGTCAAACATCTTCCCTGTTTGTCGTTTATTCTGGACAGAGGAGAGGTCAAAAAGCTTCGGCAACCTCTCTTTCATTTTGGCTTCGGAGTGTTATACGCCTAGCCTATGAGACTGCTGGACAGCAGCCCCCTGAAAGAATTACAGCTCATTCTACTAGAGCTGTGGCTTCCACCTGGGCCTTTAAAAATTAGGCCTCTGTTGATCAGATTTGCAAGGCCGCGACTTAGTCTTCGCTTCACACTTTTTCAAAATTTTACAAATTTGATACTTTTGCTTCTTCGGAGGCTGTTTTTGGGAGAAAGGTTCTTCAGGCAGTGGTTCCTTCCGCTTAATCCCTGCCTTGTCCCTCCCATCATCCGTGTACTTTAGCTTTGGTATTGGTATCCCATAAGTAATGGATGATCCGTGGACTGGATACACTTAACAAGAGAAAACATAATTTATGCTTACCTGATAAATTTATTTCTCTTGTAGTGTATCCAGTCCACGGCCGCCCTGTCATTTTAAGGCAGGTCTAAAATTTAATTAAACTACAGTCACCACTGCACCCTATGGTTTCTCCTTTCTCATCTTGTTTCGGTCGAATGACTGGATATGGCAGTGAGGGGAGGAGCTATATAGCAGCTCTGCTGTGGGTGATCCTCTTGCAACTTCCTGTTGGGAAGGAGAATATCCCATAAGTAATGGATGATCCGTGGACTGGATACACTACAAGAGAAATAAATTTATCAGGTAAGCATAAATTAGGTTTTTTTCCCTGCAAGGGAAGGGGTAAGCAGTAGACCTGTAGACAAAGGGTATTACTGAAAAACCTGTGTTTATTTTATTTTGTTGACATTGTAATGGGCTAAGCAATTATAAAGGGCTTAAAAGCAGCAATATAAAGGGACACTGGGAGAGGCAGCTTAACGTTTTTTATTTGTCAGATCAAATAATCAGTATGGCTGTATATTTGTGCTATGCTTAGGGGTAAACAAAATCCACATGGCTTTATTACTAAACCGCTTTCCATGCCTTATGTCTTATGTGATCGTCGTCCATGATGGGCGGGGCCTATTTTCGAGCGTTCAGACGCGCACTTTACTCTGGCTGAGAAGGAAGCAGGCATTAGCTCGTTGTCGAGTCAGTTTGCAGTACCCTGGTTGCAGGTAGGCGCCACAGCAGAGCTGTGGCGAGGTGCAGGGGTTATTTTTTCAAATCAAACATATTTTTGTCTATAAATATCTTTTAGAGGTCAATTTCTCCCCTTGCTCTTGGGGTGCAATAATTTTTGGCACTATTGATTATGTATAGTTAATTTTAAAGCGTTAATTAACGTTTTTAGGCAGTTTGGGAAAAATTGTGCGCTTTTTTATTCCTTAAAGGCGCAGTACACGTTTTTCAAAAAATTGTTTAAATCAATAAATAAAGTGTTTAACTACTATTGTGGTTATTGCTAGTCTGTTCAACAGGTCTGAGATTGAGGATACTATATGCTCTATGTGTTTAGAAGCCATTGTGGAACCCGCTCTTACGTTGTGTACCTATTGTACTGAAAGGGCCTTACAATGTAAAAAGCATATTTTAGGTAAATAAAGTGTGCCTAAGGATGATTCTCAGTCTGAAGAGAATCAGGATATGCCATCCAATTCTCCCCAAGTGTCACAACCTTTAACGCCCACACAAGCGATGCCAAGTACTTCTAGTGCGTCTAATTCTTTTACTCTGCAGGAGATGGCTGCAGTTAAGTCAACTACCCTTACAGGGGTATTATCTATTACCAGTGTTACAGGGTAAACACAGTAGGTCGGGTATTTATGTGAATACTGAATCCTCTGATGCTTTACTGGCTTTTTCCGATGTACCCTCACAGTGCTCTGAGTTGGGGGTCAGGGAATTGCTGTCTGAGGGAGAACTTTCAGAATCAGGAAATATGTTGCCTCAGACAGATTCTGACGTCATGTCCTTTAAATTTAAGCTTGAACACCTCCGTCTCTTACTTAGCGAGGTTTTAGCGACTCTGGATGATTGTGACCCTATTATGATACCACCAGAGAAGTTGTGTAAGATGGACAAATATCTAGAGGTGCCTACTTACACTGATGTTTTTCCGGTTCCTAAAAGAATTTCAGAAATGGTAAAAAAGGAATGGGATAGACCAGGTATACAGTTCTCTCCTCCTCCTACGTTTAAGAAAATGTTTACCATATTAGACACCATTCTGGACTCTTAGCAGTCGGTCCCTAATGTGGAGGGAGCTATATCTACCCTGGTTAAGCGTACAACTATACCTATTGAGGACAGTTGTGCTTTCAAAGACCCTATGGATAAGAAGTTAGAGGGTCTTCTAAAGAAATTATTTATTCATCAGGGTTTTCTTTTACAACCTACAGCCTGCATTGTTCCAGTAACTACTGCAGCAGCTTTTTGGATTGATGCTCTAGAAGAGTCTCTGAAGGTTGAGACCCCATTAGAGGACATTTTGGATAGAATTAAGGCTCTCAAGCTAGCTAATTCTTTTATTACAGATGCCGCTTTTCAAATTGCTAAATTAGCGGCGAAAAATGCAGGCTTTGCCATTTTAGCGCGTAGAGCGTTATGGCTCATGTGTCATCAAAATCTAAGCTTTTAGCTATTCCTTTCAAGGGTAAGACCCTATTCGGGCCTGAATTGAAGGAATCATTTCTGACATTACTGGAGGTAAAGGCCACGCCCTACCTCAGGACAGGTCTGTTAAGATGAGGGGTAAACAAAGTAATTTTCGTTCCTTTCGAAATTTTAAAGGAGTACCCTCTGCTTCCTCTTCCTCCACAAAGCAGGAAGGGAATTTTGCTCAATCCAAGTCCTTCTGGAGACCCAACCAGGCTTGGATAAAAGTAAATAATCCAAGAAGCCCGCTGCTGCTACTAAGACAGCATGAAGGGGCGGCCCCCGATCCGGGACCGGATCTAGTAGGGGGCATACTTTCTTTTCTTGCTCAGGCTTGGGCAAGAGATGTTCAGGACCCCTGGGCATTGGAAATCGTGACCCACAGGTATCAACTGGAATTCAAGGATTTTCTCCCAAGAGGGAGATTTCATCTTTCACGATTGGCTGTAGACCGGATAAAAAGAGAGGTGTTCTTACGCTGTGTAAAAGACCTCTATACTATGGGAGTAATTTGTCCCGTTCCAAACTGGAACAGGGACAGGGGTTTTACTCAAATCTTTTTGTGGTTCCCAAAAAAGAGGGAACTTTCAGACCCATTTTAGATCTCAAGTGTCTAAACAAATTTCTCAGAGTCCCATCGTTCAAGATGGAGACTATACGAACAATCTTACCAATGATCCAAGAGGGTCAATATATGACTACAGTGGACTTGAAGGATGCATACCTTCATATCCCTATTCACAAGGATCATCATCAGTTCCTAAGGTTTTCCTTTCTGGACAAACATCATCAGTTTGTGGCTCTTCCCTTTAGGTTGGCCACAGCATCCAGAATCTTCACAAAGTTTCTAGGGTCCCTTCTAGTGGTTCTCAAACCGTGGGGCATAGCAGTGGCGCCTTATCTGGACGATATTTTAATTCAGGCGTCAATTTATCATCTGACAAAATCTCACACGGAGACAGTGTTGTCTTTCCTGAGAACTCACGGTTGGAAGGTGAACATAGAAAAGAGTTCACTAGTTCTACGGACAAGGGTTCCCTTCTTGGGAACTCTGATAGACTCGGTAGACATGAAAATATTTCTGATGGAGGTAAGAAAATCAAAGATTCTAAATACTTGCTGAGCACTTCAGTCCATTCCTCGGCCATCAGTGGCTCAGTGTATGGAGGTCATTGGATTAATGGTAGCGGCAATGGACATCATTCAGTTTGCTCGCTTTCATCTCAGACCACTGCAGCTGTGCATGCTCGGACAGTGGAATGGGGACTATGAGAATTTATCTCCTCAGATAAATCTGGATCAGGAGACCAGAGACTCTCTTCTTTGGTGGTTGTCGCCGGATCATCTGTCCCAGGGGGCGTGTTTCCGCAGACCCTCATGGGTTATAGTGACAACGGACACCAGCCTTCTGGGCTGGGGTGCAGTCTGGAATTCCCTGAAGGCTCAGGGTGTTTGGACTCAGGTAGAGTCTCTACTTCCAATCAATATTATGGAACTGAGAGCAATATTCAATGCACTTCAGGCGTGGCCTCAGTTGTCTTTGGCCAAATTCATAAGATTCCAGTCGGACAATATCACAACTGTGGTGTATATCAATCATCAGGGGGGAACAAGGAGTTCTTTAGCGATGATAGAAGTTTTCAAAGATAATCTAATGGGCGGAGGCCCACTCTTGCTATCTATCAGCAATCTACATCCCAGGAGTAGAGAACTGGGAAGCGGATTTTCTAAGTCGTCAGACTTTTCATCCGGGGGAGTGGGAACTCCATCCGGAGATGTTTGCCTCATTGATTCGACAGTGGGGCAGACCGGAATTAGATCTGATGGCATCTCATCAGAATGCCAAGCTTCCACGTTACGGATCCAGGTCGAGGGATCCTCAGGCCGAACTTATAGATGCCCTGGCAGTGCCTTGGTTGTTCAGCCTAGCTTATGTGTTTCCACCATTCCCTCTCCTGCCACGCGTGATTGCTCGGATCAAACAGGAGAGAGCTTCAGTAACTTGGTATGCGGATCTAGTGGACATGTCCTCTCTGCCACCGTGGAAACTTCCTTTGAGACTGGACCTTCTCATTCAAGGTTCTTTCCAACATCCAAATCTAAATTGTCTGCAGCTAACTGCTTGGAGATTGAACGCTTGATTTTATCTAAGCGGGGATTCTCTGATTCGGTCATCGATACTTTGATACAGGCTCGTAAGCCTGTCACTAGAAAGATCTATCATAAGATATGGCGTACATATCTTTATTGGTGTGAATCCAAGGGTTACTCATGGAGTAAAGTCAGGATTCTGTCTTTTCTCCAAGAAGGTTTGGAGAAAGGGTGATCAGCAACTTCCTTAAAGGGACAGATTTCTGCTTTGTCAATTTTGCTTCACAAACGTTTGGCAGATGTGCCAGATGTTCAGTCTTTTTGTCAGGCTCTAACCAGAATTAAGCCTGTATTTAGACCAATTACTCCTCCCTGGAGTTTGAATTTAGTTCTTCGAGTTCTTCAAGGGGTTTCGTTTGAACCCATGCATTCCATAAATATTAAGTTGTTATCTTGGAAAGTTCTGTTTTTAGTTGCTATTTCTTCTGCTCGAAGAGTTTCTGAGCTTTCAGCGTTATAGTGTTATTCGCCTTATCTTATATTTCATTCTGATAAGGTGGTTTTGCGTACCAAACCTGGATTTCTTCCTAAGGTTGTTTCAAATAAGAATATTAATCAGGAAATTGTTGTTCCTTCCTTGTGTCCTAATCCTTCTTCTAAGAAGGAGCGTCTGTTATATAACCTGGACGTGGTCCGTGCCTTGACGTTTTACTTACAGGCGACTAAGGATTTCCGTCAATCATCTTCATTATTCATTGTTTATTCTGGAAAGCGTAGGGGTCAGAAAGCTACGGCTACCTCTCTCTCTTTCTTTTTGGCTGGGAAGTATCATCCGCCTGGCTTATGAGACTGCTGGACAGCAGCCTCCTTAAAGAATTACGGCTCATTCTACTAGGGCTGTGGCTTCCACATGGGCCTTTAAAAACGATGCTTCTGTTGAACAGATTTGTAAGGCTGCGACTTGGTCGTCTCTTCATACTTTTTTTAAATTTTACAAATTTGATACTTTTGCTTCTTCTGAGGCTGTTTTTGGGAGAAAGGTTCTTTAATCAGTGGTGCCTTCCATTTAGGTCTCTGTCTTGTCCTTCCCGTTTCATCCGTGTCCTGTAGCTTTGGTATTGTATCCCACAAGTAAGGATGAAGTCCGTGGACTCGTCGTATCTTGTAGAAGAAAAGGAAATTTATGCTTACCTGATAAATTGATTTCTTCTACGATACGACGAGTCCACGGCCCTCCATGTCATTTAAAGACAGATTATATTTTATTTTTTCAACTTCAGTCACCTCTGCACCTTTAGCTTTTCCTTTCTCTTCCTAAACCTTCGGTCGAATGACTGTGGGTGGAGGGAAGGGAGGAGCTATATATACAGCTCTGCTGTGGTGCTCTTTGTCACTTCCTGTTAGCAGGAGGTTAATATCCCACAAGTAAGGATGAAGTCCGTGGACTCGTCGTATCGTAGAAATCAATTTATCAGGTAAGCATACATTTCCTTTTTGTGGCTATAACATCCGTAACACTTCTGGGAAGGATTTCCTCAATATTTTAATATTTGGCAAAAAGCGCATTTGTGAGGTCAGGCACTGATGTTTAATAAGAAGGTCTGACTTGTAATTGGCATTCTAGTTCATCCCAAAAATGTTTAGTGGAGTTTAGGTCAGGGCTCTGTGCGGGCCAATTAAGTTCCTCCACACCATACTCATTAAACCAATGAGCTTCACTTGTGTGTATGGTCATTGTCATGCTGAAAAAGAAAATGGTCGTCCCCAATCGTCTAAATTGTTAGTGTCCTGTAGCCTTTAGATAACCCTTCACTGGAACTGAGGGGCCTAACCAGCTGCAGACCATTATCCCTCATCCGCCAACAAACTTTACAGTGGGGACTATGCATTCCGATAACTTTCTTTTGGCATCCAGCACATCCACATTCTTTCATCAGACTGATCAGCTTGATTCATCACTCTAGATTACATGTTTCCACTGCTCCAGAGTCCAGGGAAGGCATGCTTTACACCACTCCTGCCAACGCTGTACAGATGATCGGCCATGAAGCCCCTGATGCACAATTTTTGCGATTGTTTTATGCTTCAGCACTTGTCTACAATGTTGCGACTGGGCTGTTGTTGCTCCTAGATGCTTCCACATCAAAATAAAAAAACTTGTGGCAATAGTGTAATCCTATGACAGTGTCATGTTTAAAGTCACCATGTTACTTAACTTATCAGTACAATTTATTGTACTGCCAATGTTTGTCTATGCAGATTTCCTGGATATATGCTGGATTTCATGCACCTGTTGGCAATGGGTGTAAATGACATCAATGATTAGTAGCAGTGTCAATATACTTTTAGCCATATAGTGTCTATTTGGCATGTGCATTTAGCAGTTTCGTTAGCTGCGGAATGAGACCGCTCACGGCATTCAGCTCTTTTTGGAGCTGTATTTCTTCTTGTGAAAACGCAACACACTAAGATCTGGATTTGCACATGTCTAACACCTAGATTTAGAGTTTTGCGTTAGAAGGGGTGCGTTCTAACGCAAAATGCCCCGCAAAAGGCCCTTTTAAGGGCTGGTAAGGTATAAGAGCTGTTAACTTTTTATTTTAGAATAGGGTAGGGCATTTTTTGTAATTTAGTTTAGTTGATTTAATTGTAGATAATTGTAGGTAGTTTAGTTATTTAATTTATTGATAGTGTAGTGTTAGGTTTAATTGTAACTTAGGTTAGGATTTATTTTACAGGTAATTTTGTAATTATTTTAACTAGGTAGATATTAAATAGTAAATGCCTGTAAAATAAATATAAATCCTAAAATAGCTACAATATAATTATTCGTTATATTGTAGCTATATTAGGGTTTATTTTACAGGTAAGTATTTAGCTTTAAATAGGATTAATTTATTTAATAAGATTTATTTTATTTCGTTAGATTTAAATTATATTTAACTTAGGGAGGTGTTAGGGTTAGACTTAGCTTTAGGGGTTAATACATTTATTAGAGTAGCGGCGAGGTCCGGTCGGCAGATTAGGGGTTAATAAGTGTAGGTAAGGTAGTGGCGACGTTGGGGGGGGGGCAGATTAGGGGTTAATAAATATTATGAAGGTGTCGGCGATGTTAGGGGCAGCAGATTAGGGGTACATAGGGATAATGTAGGTTGCGGCGGTGTGCGGTCGGCAGATTAGGGGTTAAAAATTTTTATTAGAGTGGCGGCGATGTGGGGGGGGCCTCGGTTTAGGGGTACATAGGTAGTTTATGGGTTTTAGTGTACTTTAGAGCACAGTAGTTAAGATCTTTATGAACCGGCGTTAGCCCATAAAGCTCTTAACTCCTGACTTTTTTCTGCGGCTGGAGTTTTGTCGTTAGAGTTCTAACGCTCACTTCAGCCACGACTCTAAATACCGGCGTTAGAAAGATCCCATTGAAAAGATAGGATACGCAAATGGCATAGGGGGATCTGCGGTATGGAAAAGTCGCGGCTGGAAAGTGAGCGTTAGACCCTTTCCTGACTGACTCTAAATACCAGCGGGCGTCCAAAACCAGCGTTAGGAGCCCTTACCGCTGGTTTGGACGGCTAACGCAGAACTCTAAATCTAGGCGTTAGTGTGTTGCACTTTCATAAGAAGAAATTTGGCTTAGAAAAGAGCCAAATGCTGCAAGTGACCACCTTCTTCTGCATTTGACAGCTAACAAAACTGCCAAATCCACGTCTAGTGTATAGAAATTTTGAATGCTCTTTCTTTTAGATGAATGACTAAGACTGTATACAGCACTGTAAAATGTAATATTTCCAAAAGAAAAATATAAACTGTATTTGTATGATCTTTTCCATAGGTGATCGATTTCGGTCTGTTATTGATGATGCTTGGTGGTTTGGAACTATTGAAAGCCAGGAGCCTCTTCAGCCAGATTATCCAGACAGCTTATTTCAGTGTTACAATGTCTGGCAAGTGTGCACATTTAATATATATATATATATATATATGTATATTCTTACATGTGATATTTAAAACATTCATGTGATGTTTTCATTCTCAGTTTGATGGCTGATAGGCCAGTATCCATAAAAAAGGATTTTATATTTTCAGTTTTCTCCGAATAGGATGTAATTTTGTTAATAAAAAAAGGATTTTTTTTTCACTTTTGGGTTTTATAACATTGTGAAAGAAAAGATCTTGTAGCTGCTTAAAGTAATGGTAAAGATATTTTTAGTTTTTATAATTTAAAGTTAATAACATATGTTGTTGATCTATTTAAGCATTTTTTTTTAAATCACAATAATTTTATTAAAAAAGAATTGTTTAATTTTTCTCCTTCCTTATTCACTGCCATCACAATACCTTTTTCTTTGATACAGGTGGTGAGAGGCCACGTTCCATTACTCCTGGGAATTAGCCCTTCCTACCACTAGGAGGAGGCAAAGATTCCCAAACCCCAAGACCTCTATAAAACCCCTCCCACCTCTGCTGGAGGTGGTTGAAGAATGAAGATGTGCATTTGATTCTTGAGAGTGGTTTTCAGAAAGACTTTAAAGTCCCTTCCCCCTCAGAGTACAGGTTGCTTGTTGGAGGGATGTATTTGGAGTGTTGGAAGTGACATATATTTCACTGGTGGGGATTTAGTCACAAGCCTTGCCATAGGGGTTTCAGGGATTTGTCCTTTGCCTACGCCTGCTGTTTTTTTTTATATATTCCTGTTCCTCTGCTATTATGTTTCAGCACTGATCTTAGCCCCTTACTGGTTTCCTCCAGTAACAGAGAGCCTTTGGGTAAATACTATATTTATATTTATTTGACACTCTTTTTTTTGGTGCTTCAGCATTTTTAAGCATGTATTTTTACGCACGTTGATGCACGCTGGCCTTCAGGTCGGCATGATAGTGTGTGTACTTTTTGGCGCCCTTTTCTATTATATATGATGTAAGTTTGATATGCGCCTCACATTACAAGTGTGCTTTCTGGATGCAAGATATTCTTGAGTTAGCAAATTGTTGTGTTTTCCTTTCTTCAGCAGCTTTTTTAATGTGGATATTATCATTTAACTTTATTTTCTACATCTAAAGGGGCAGTCTACTCCAGAATGTTTATTGTTTAAAAAGATAGATAATCCTTTTATTATCCATTCGCCAGTTTTGCATAACCAACATTGTTATATTAATATACTTTTTACCTCTGTGATTACCTTGTATCTAAGCCTCTGCAAACTGCCCCCTTATTTCAGTTATTTTGACACTTTAATTTTAGCCAATCAGTGCCCTCTTATAAGTAACTCCAAGGGTGTGAGCACAATGTTATCGATATGGCACACATGAACTAACACTATCTAGCTGTGAAAAACTCTCAAATACATTCAGGTAAGAGGCGGCTTTCAAGGGCTTAGAAATTAGCATATGAGCCTACCTAGGTTTAGCTTTCAACAAAGAATTCCAAGAGTACAAAGCTAATTTTATTTTAAAAGTAAATTGGGAAGTTGTTTAAAATTGCATACTCTATCTGAATCACAAAAGTTTAGTTTTGACTAGACTATCCCTTTAACTTTATTAAGAGTTTTTCTGCAGTTATAGAGCCTTGTAATTCTGTCCCTAAATCTGCCTTTGAAGCTGGGTCATTTGAACATTTTCCTACCAGTGTTAAATGTTATTGTTATATGCTAAGGTATTTCTTTCAGCATTCTTATGAAATAACTGTTTTAATGCATTCTGACCATTTCTACTAATGTTCTTGCTTCAGAGGTATTATTCTGTTTTTTGTCCCTTATAGGAGGAATCTACTACTTTTTCTCCTGAAGTTAAGACTTTAATTCGAATAACAGTGATATGTTGGTAGCAATGCCTCTTTCAACTAAGCGTAAAAGGTCCGTTCACAATTAACCCATCTACAAGTTCTTAGCCTGCTAAGGTCAATGGTTCTAGTCATGGAGGCTACTGTGTCCTCAGAGGGGGTGGTTTTCTCTGTTGATCAAGAGTCTTCCTCTGATTAGTAAACTGAAACATCCTTTTATTTATTTATTTATTATGTTGAGCATATTCATTGTCTTATTAAGGGAATTTTACTTTCTTTAGAGGTTAATAATTATAATGTAGATGGGGATATACCAGTTAAGTGTTATGATACTGTTTTTTAAACCCTTGGTTAAAACCCTTGATTTGTCCCTGTTGCAGTTTTTGAGATTTTATCCAGAGATTGGACTAAGCGAGTTATATTTTTTTTCCTTCTGCAAGGTTTAATCATTTTTATCCTTTTCTGGCTTCTACTATTGATATTTGGGAAGCTATGCCAACATGGGTGGCTAAATGTGCTACCATTCCTTTGGGAGATAGTTCTTTCTTTATGGTCCCTTTAGAAAGGAAGTTATAATCCTTCCTTAGGAGGGCTAATTTACATGCAAGTTATATATTCTATATATTATGGTTCCAAAATAACTATTGCTAATGTTGCTAGATCTTTTGGATGTATAGTCTTTCTGGGCAGTTTTCTTATCATTCAGTCATTTGAGATTTTTAAATCCTTTTTATGTTTAAATGTGCAAATGCTTTCTTTTGAGATGTCTTTTTTGACATCATTCATGCTATAATATGTTTTTTTAGTTGTACTTTCTAGAAGAAGATTATGGCTAGAATTTAGGTCTGCTGACAATCGCTAATTCCAGAGTTTCTATCTCTTTGTTTACAGGGAAAGTTTTTATTTGGTTCTGATTTGTTTTCCGTTATTTCTACGCTGTCTGGGGGTTAAGGAGCTTTTCTACCTCAGGACAAGAAGTCCAAGGGTATATCTAAAGCTCATAGTTATATTTTGGCCTTTTCGTCAGAACAGGACTCAGAAATCTTTTTTCCTCCACCCAGTATCAGAGTTCCTCTGGTTTCATCTGTAAATAAATAGTATAGCATTTGCAAAATACCAAACCCTCTTGCAAGGCTGCAAAGCTATATACTAGGCCAATCTATATGCTCTGGATAATGCTGACAGGGTCATTGCCCATTTGTTTTCTGAAACAGGTTTAAGCAGTCCAAGAAATCTTCACGCCCATCTAAGTCTGTATGTAGGTGTGGCCCCCGATCCAGAGGCTCTGGTAGGGGGTAGATTACACCTCTTTCAGCATGGTTTTAGTCTGAAGGATATCGAATAGGTTTTAATCTCAAGGATATTAAATAGGTTTCAGATCATGGCCTCCCAAGGGAAGGGTTTTGCTTTCCTATGTTTCTGGGAACACTGTAAAGGCTCAAGTAGAGAGGAACTCCAACCTATTCATTATTCAATTTATGTCCACAATAGATTTTATGTATGCTTGCCTATATGTTCTTATTTCAGAATCACTATCCGTTTCTGGGGTTTGCTTTTTTTGGACAAGCATTTTCAGTTTGTTATTCTTCTTTCTGAATTGGATACGACTTTCAGAATATTCTCCAAGGTTATGGATACCCTCTTATCTGTAATCAGATCTCAGGGTATTGCTGTTTTTCCTGACCTGGATATCTTGGTTCAAACTCCATCTTTACATTTAGCATTATTTCACTCCTGCAGACATGATTGGAAAGTCATTTTTCCAAACAGTTTATTGGTTACTCAGATAAAGGTTACTTTTCTGGGGGTTGAAAAATACTCCTTTCTCCAACATAGGTGTGTCCGGTCCACGGCGTCATCCTTACTTGTGGGATATTCTCTTCCCCAACAGGAAATGGCAAAGAGCCCAGCAAAGCTGGTCACATGATCCCTCCTAGGCTCCGCCTACCCCAGTCATTCTCTTTGCCGTTGTACAGGCAACATCTCCACGGAGATGGCTTAGAGTTTTTTAGTGTTTAACTGTAGTTTTTATTATTCAATCAAGAGTTTGTTATTTTGAAATAGTGCTGGTATGTACTATTTACTCAGAAACAGAAAAGAGATGAAGATTTCTGTTTGTATGAGGAAAATGATTTTAGCAACCGTCACTAAAATCCATGGCTGTTCCACACAGGACTGTTGAGAGCAATTAACTTCAGTTGGGGGAACAGTGAGCAGTCTCTTGCTGCTTGAGGTATGACACATTCTAACAAGACGATGTAATGCTGGAAGCTGTCATTTTCCCTATGGGATCCGGTAAGCCATGTTTATTACGATCGTAAATAAGGGCTTCACAAGGGCTTATTAAGACTGTAGACTTTTTCTGGGCTAAATCGATTCATTATTAACACATATTTAGCCTTGAGGAATCATTTTATTTGGGTATTTTGATATAATAATATCGGCAGGCACTGTTTTAGACACCTTATTCTTTAGGGGCTTTCCCAAAGCATAGGCAGAGCCTCATTTTCGCGCCGGTGTTGCGCACTTGTTTTTGAGAGGCATGGCATGCAGTCGCATGTGAGAGGAGCTCTGATACTTAGAAAAGACTTTCTGAAGGCGTCATTTGGTATCGTATTCCCCTTTGGGCTTGGTTGGGTCTCAGCAAAGCAGATACCAGGGACTGTAAAGGGGTTAAAGTTCAAAACGGCTCCGGTTCCGTTATTTTAAGGGTTAAAGCTTCCAAATTTGGTGTGCAATACTTTTAAGGCTTTAAGACACTGTGGTGAAAATTTGGTGAATTTTGAACAATTCCTTCATGTTTTTTCGCAATTGCAGTAATAAAGTGTGTTCAGTTTAAAATTTAAAGTGACAGTAACGGTTTTATTTTAAAACGTTTTTTGTACTTTGTTATCAAGTTTATGCCTGTTTAACATGTCTGAACTACCAGATAGACTGTGTTCTGAATGTGGGGAAGCCAGAATTCCTATTCATTTAAATAAATGTGATTTATGTGACAATGACAATGATGCCCAAGATGATTCCTCAAGTGAGGGGAGTAAGCATGGTACTGCATCATTCCCTCCTTCGTCTACACGAGTCTTGCCCACTCAGGAGGCCCCTAGTACATCTAGCGCGCCAATACTCCTTACTATGCAACAATTAACGGCTGTAATGGATAATTCTGTCAAAAACATTTTAGCCAAAATGAACACTTATCAGCGTAAGCGCGACTGCTCTGTTTTAGATACTGAAGAGCATGACGACGCTGATAATAATGTTTCTGAAGGGCCCCTAACCCAGTCTGATGGGGCCAGGGAGGTTTTGTCTGAGGGAGAAATTACTGATTCAGGGAACATTTCTCAACATGCTGAACCTGATGTGATTACATTTAAATTTAAGTTGGAACATCTCCGCATTCTGCTTAAGGAGGTATTATCCACTCTGGATGATTGTGACAAGTTGGTCATCCCAGAGAAACTATGTAAAATGGACAAGTTCCTAGAGGTGCCGGGGCTCCCAGAAGCTTTTCCTATACCCAAGCGGGTGGCGGACATTGTTAATAAAGAATGGGAAAGGCCCGGTATTCCTTTCGTCCCTCCCCCCATATTTAAAAAATTGTTTCCTATGGTCGACCCCAGAAAGGACTTATGGCAGACAGTCCCCAAGGTCGAGGGAGCGGTTTCCACTTTAAACAAACGCACCACTATACCCATAGAGGATAGTTGTGCTTTCAAAGATCCTATGGATAAAAAATTAGATGGTTTGCTTAAAAAGATGTTTGTTCAGCAGGGTTACCTTCTACAACCAATTTCATGCGTTGTCCCTGTCGCTACAGCCGCATGTTTCTGGTTCGATGAGCTGATAAAGGCGGTCGATAGTGATTCTCCTCCTTATGAGGAGATTATGGACAGAATCAATGCTCTCAAATTGGCTAATTCTTTTACCCTAGACGCCACTTTGCAATTGGCTAGGTTAGCGGCTAAGAATTCTGGGTTTGCTATTGTGGCGCGCAGAGCGCTTTGGTTGAAATCTTGGTCGGCTGATGCGTCTTCCAAGAACAAGCTACTTAACATTCCTTTCAAGGGGAAAACGCTGTTTGGCCCTGACTTGAAAGAGATTATCTCTGATATCACTGGGGGTAAGGGCCACGCCCTTCCTCAGGATCGGCCTTTCAAGGCAAAAAATAAACCCAATTTTCGTCCCTTTCGTAGAAACGGACCAGCCCAAAGTGCTACGTCCTCTAAGCAAGAGGGTAATACTTCTCAAGCCAAGCCAGCTTGGAGACCAATGCAAGGCTGGAACAAGGGAAAGCAGGCCAAGAAACCTGCCACTGCTACCAAGACAGCATGAAATGTTGGCCCCCGATCCGGGACCGGATCTGGTGGGGGGCAGACTCTCTCTCTTCGCTCAGGCTTGGGCAAGAGATGTTCTGGATCCTTGGGCGCTAGAAATAGTCTCCCAAGGTTATCTTCTGGAATTCAAGGGGCTTCCCCCAAGGGGGAGGTTCCACAGGTCTCAGTTGTCTTCAGACCACATAAAAAGACAGGCATTCTTACATTGTGTAGAAGACCTGTTAAAAATGGGAGTGATTCATCCTGTTCCATTAAGAGAACAAGGGATGGGGTTCTACTCCAATCTGTTCATAGTTCCCAAAAAAGAGGGAACGTTCAGACCAATCTTAGATCTCAAGATCTTAAACAAGTTTCTCAAGGTTCCATCGTTCAAGATGGAAACCATTCGAACTATTCTTCCTTCCATCCAGGAAGGTCAATTCATGACCACGGTGGATTTAAAGGATGCGTATCTACATATTCCTATCCACAAGGAACATCATCGGTTCCTAAGGTTCGCATTCCTGGACAAGCATTACCAGTTCGTGGCGCTTCCTTTCGGATTAGCCACTGCTCCAAGGATTTTCACAAAGGTACTAGGGTCCCTTCTAGCTGTGCTAAGACCAAGGGGCATTGCTGTAGTACCTTATTTGGACGACATTCTGATTCAAGCGTCGTCCCTTCCTCAAGCAAAGGCTCACACGGACATAGTCCTGGCCTTTCTCAGATCTCACGGATGGAAAGTGAACGTGGAAAAGAGTTCTCTATCTCCGTCAACAAGGGTTCCCTTCTTGGGAACAATAATAGACTCCTTAGAAATGAGGATATTTCTGACAGAGGCCAGAAAAACAAAGCTTCTAGACTCTTGTCGGATACTTCATTCCGTTCCTCTTCCTTCCATAGCTCAGTGCATGGAAGTGATCGGGTTGATGGTAGCGGCAATGGACATAGTTCCTTTTGCGCGCATTCATCTAAGACCATTACAACTGTGCATGCTCAGTCAGTGGAATGGGGATTATACAGACTTGTCTCCGAAGATACAAGTAAATCAGAGGACCAGAGACTCACTCCGTTGGTGGCTGTCCCTGGACAACCTGTCACAAGGGATGACATTCCGCAGACCAGAGTGGGTCATTGTCACGACCGACGCCAGTCTGATGGGCTGGGGCGCGGTCTGGGGATCCCTGAAAGCTCAGGGTCTTTGGTCTCGGGAAGAATCTCTTCTACCGATAAATATTCTGGAACTGAGAGCGATATTCAATGCTCTCAAGGCTTGGCCTCAGCTAGCGAGGGCCAAGTTCATACGGTTTCAATCAGACAACATGACAACTGTTGCGTACATCAACCATCAGGGGGGAACAAGGAGTTCCCTAGCGATGGAAGAAGTGACCAAAATCATTCTATGGGCGGAGTCTCACTCCTGCCACCTGTCCGCTATCCACATCCCAGGAGTGGAAAATTGGGAAGCGGATTTTCTGAGTCGTCAGACATTGCATCCGGGGGAGTGGGAACTCCATCCGGAAATCTTTGCCCAAGTCACTCAGCTGTGGGGCATTCCAGACATGGATCTGATGGCCTCTCGTCAGAACTTCAAAGTTCCTTGCTACGGGTCCAGATCCAGGGATCCCAAGGCGGCTCTAGTGGATGCACTAGTAGCACCTTGGACCTTCAAACTAGCTTATGTGTTCCCGCCGTTTCCTCTCATCCCCAGGCTGGTAGCCAGGATCAATCAGGAGAGGGCGTCGGTGATCTTGATAGCTCCTGCGTGGCCACGCAGGACTTGGTATGCAGATCTGGTGAATATGTCATCGGCTCCACCTTGGAAGCTACCTTTGAGACGAGACCTTCTTGTTCAGGGTCCGTTCGAACATCCGAACCTGGTTTCACTCCAGCTGACTGCTTGGAGATTGAACGCTTGATCTTATCGAAGCGAGGGTTCTCAGATTCTGTTATCGATACTCTTGTTCAGGCCAGAAAGCCTGTAACTAGAAAGATTTACCACAAAATTTGGAAAAAATATATCTGTTGGTCTGAATCTAAAGGATTCCCTTGGGACAAGGTTAAGATTCCTAAGATTCTATCCTTCCTTCAAGAAGGATTGGAAAAAGGATTATCTGCAAGTTCCCTGAAGGGACAGATTTCTGCCTTGTCTGTGTTACTTCACAAAAAGCTGGCAGCTGTGCCAGATGTTCAAGCCTTTGTTCAGGCTCTGGTTAGAATTAAGCCTGTTTACAAACCTTTGACTCCTCCTTGGAGTCTCAATTTAGTTCTTTCAGTTCTTCAGGGGGTTCCGTTTGAACCCTTACATTCCGTTGATATTAAGTTATTATCTTGGAAAGTTTTGTTTTTAGTTGCAATTTCTTCTGCTAGAAGAGTTTCAGAATTATCTGCTCTGCAGTGTTCTCCTCCTTATCTGGTGTTCCATGCAGATAAGGTGGTTTTACGTACTAAACCTGGTTTTCTTCCAAAAGTTGTTTCTAACAAAAACATTAACCAGGAGATTATCGTACCTTCTCTGTGTCCGAAACCAGTTTCAAAGAAGGAACGTTTGTTGCACAATTTGGATGTTGTTCGCGCTCTAAAATTCTATTTAGAAGCTACAAAGGATTTTAGACAAACATCTTCCTTGTTTGTTGTTTATTCCGGTAAAAGGAGAGGTCAAAAAGCAACTTCTACCTCTCTCTCTTTTTGGATTAAAAGCATCATCAGATTGGCTTACGAGACTGCCGGACGGCAGCCTCCCGAAAGAATCACAGCTCATTCCACTAGGGCTGTGGCTTCCACATGGGCCTTCAAGAACGAGGCTTCTGTTGATCAGATATGTAGGGCAGCGACTTGGTCTTCACTGCACACTTTTACCAAATTTTACAAGTTTGATATTTTTGCTTCTTCTGAGGCTATTTTTGGGAGAAAGGTTTTGCAAACCGTGGTGCCTTCCATTTAGGTGACCTGATTTGCTCCCTCCCTTCATCCGTGTCCTAAAGCTTTGGTATTGGTTCCCACAAGTAAGGATGACGCCGTGGACCGGACACACCTATGTTGGAGAAAACAGAATTTATGTTTACCTGATAAATTACTTTCTCCAACGGTGTGTCCGGTCCACGGCCCGCCCTGGTTTTTTTAATCAGGTCTGATAATTTATTTTCTTTAACTACAGTCACCACGGTACCATATGGTTTCTCCTATGCAAATATTCCTCCTTAACGTCGGTCGAATGACTGGGGTAGGCGGAGCCTAGGAGGGATCATGTGACCAGCTTTGCTGGGCTCTTTGCCATTTCCTGTTGGGGAAGAGAATATCCCACAAGTAAGGATGACGCCGTGGACCGGACACACCGTTGGAGAAAGTAATTTATCAGGTAAACATAAATTCTGTTTTTCTATGAGACCTTCTTTAACGGAACAATGACGGTTGAAGCTAGAGTTGGTGTTTGCCTATTAGAACCGTCAGTGTCTGTCTTTTCTTTCAGTCGCTCTTTGCATGGAGGTGGTAGGTTTCATGCTTGTGGCCTCGGATGCTATTCCATTTTGCTCGCTTCCATATGAGCCCTCTAGCTTTGTATCGTTTGCCAATGATACAGGGACAATTCTTAATCTCTCAGAGGACTCATTTACATTTCAGAATAAACCTGTTTTTGTCTTGGTAGCTGAACTATTAGCTCTTTTTTTTCAGGGTGGCTTCTTATGTTCATCCTTCTTGATCTGTAATCTCTACAGATGCATTTTTTTTTCAGAATGGGGTCTGACTGGAGGTCTCAGAAGGCACAAGGAGTTTGGTCTCCACAGGAGGCGAGGTTACCTATTAATGTTTCTCCTACATTGGTGTGTCCGGTCCACGGCTTCATCCTTACTTGTGGGATATTCTCTTCCCCTACAGGAAATGGCAAAGAGAGCACACAGCAAGAGCTGTCCATATAGTCCCCCCTCTGGCTCCGCCCCCCAGTCATTCTCTTTGCCTGCTCTGAACAAGTAGCATCTCCACGGGGATGGTAAAGAGTATGTGGTGTTAGTTGTAGTTTTATTTCTTCTATCAAGAGTTTGTTATTTTAAAATAGGGCCGGTTTGTACTATTTACTGTACAACAGAAAGTGATGAAGAGTTCTGTTAAAAGAGGAGTATGATTTTAGCAACAGTAACTAAAATCCATTGCTGTTCCCACGCAGGACTGTTGAAACCAGAGAACTTCAGTTGGGGGGAACAGTTTGCAGACTTTTCTGCTCCAGGTATGACTAGTCTCTTTTCTAACAAGACATAGTAATGCTAGAAGACTGTCATTTTCCCTTATGGGATCGGTAAGCCATTTTCTTAGACTCATAACAGAATGAAGGCTTATAAATGGGCTCTATACTGGTTGACACTATTGTGGGCTAAATTGATTGATTTATATATTATTTATATGACTTTTGGAGTGTTTTGTGACTTTGAAACACCTTTGGGAACGTTTTTATTACGCCTGGCAGTTGTTTAGACACCTAATCTAGTCAGGAAGGCCCCTTCACTCTGGTATGCAGAGGGAGGAGGCCTCATTTTCGCGCCTCAGTTGCGCAGTTACTTTTGGAAGCAGTGCATGCAGCTTCATGTGAGAGGGTCCTGTGGCCATAAAAACGATTTCAAGAAGGCTTATTTCTGTGGTGAATAACCCCCAAGGTAGGTAAAAGCTGCAGCAAAGGCTGTGGCAGGGACTGTAGTGGGTTTAAACTGGTAAATTGAACAATTAGCTCCAGTTTGCTCATTTAAGGGGTTAGAGAATTTGGTGTGCAATACTTTCAAAGCATTAAGACACTAGGGTGCAAATTTTGTAAAGATCGGATATTTCCTTCATAGTTTTTCAAACATTCAGAAATAAAGTGTGCTCTTTTTATTATTTAAAGAGACAGTAACGGTTTTGTTTAAAAACGGTTTTATTGCATTAATAGCCTGCCAAAGTCTGTCTAACATGTCTATACCTTCAGATAGCATATGTTCTGTGTGTATGGAGGCCAAGGTGGTTCCCCCTTTAAATGTATGTTCAAATTGTGCCATGGCGTCCAAACAAAGTAAGGACAGTACTGTAACATTTAATAAGGTTGCCCAAGATGATTCTTCAAATGAAGGTAGTGGGGATAGTTCATCATCCTCTCCTTCTGTGTCAACACCAGTTTTGCCCGCGCAGGTGACACCTAGTACATCTAGCGCGCCAATGCTTGTTACTATGCAGCAATTAACTGCAGTAATGGATAATTCTATAGCAAATCTTTTATCCAAACTGCCAGCATTTCCCAGAAAGCGTGATTGCTCAGTTTTAAATACCGAGGATGAGCAAGTGGGCGCTGACGATAATTTTTTTTGTTATACTCTCACACCAGTCTGAATTGGCAGTGAGGGGGGGTCTGTCTGAGGGAGAAATTTCTGATTCAGGAAACGTTTCTCAGCAGGCAGAACCTGATATCGTGGCATTTAAATTTAAGTTAGAACATCTCCGCGCCCTGCTTAAGGAGGTGCTAACTACTCTTGATGATTGTGACTCTTTGGCGATTCCAGAGAAATTGTGCAAAATGGACAAATTCCTAGAGGTCCCTGTGCACGCTGATGCCTTTCCGATACCCAAGAGGGTGGCGGACATAGTGACCAAGGAGTGGGAGAAGCCAGGTATACCTTTTGTCCCACTTCCTATATTTAAGAAAATGTTCCCCATTGTCGACCCCAGAAGGGACGCATGGCAAACAGTCCCTAAGGTTGAAGGGGCAGTTTCTACTTTGGCCAAGCGCACAACTATTCCCATTGAGGACAGTTGTGCTTTCAAAGATCCTATGGATAAAAAATTGGAAGGATTGCTTAAAAAGATATTTGTTCAGCAAGGTTTCCTTCTCCAACCAATTTCGTGCATTATTCCTGTCACCACGGCGGCGTCTTTTTGGTTCGAGGAACTAGAAGATTCGCTCCATAAGGAGACTCCATATGAGGAAGTCATGGACAGAATTCACGTACTAAAGTTGGCTAATTCCTTTATTTTAGATGCCGCTTTTCAATTGGCTAAATTAGCGGCGAAAAATTCAGGTTTTGCTATAGTGGCGCGCAGAGCACTTTGGCTAAAATCTTGGTCGGCGGATGTGTCGTCCAAGACAAAACTGCTTAATATTCCTTTCAAGGGTAAGACCCTTTTTGGGCCAGAATTGAAATAGATTATTTCAGACATCACTGGGGGAAAGGGCCATGCCCTCCCACAGGATAGGCCTTTCAAGGCTAAGAACAAATCTAATTTTCGTTCCTTTCGCAATTTCAGGAACGGACCGTCTCCTAACTCTGCAGCCTCTAGACAAGAGGGTAACGCTTCCCAGCCTAAACCAGCATGGAAACCAATGCAAGGCTGGAACAAGGGTAAACAGGCCAAGAAGCCTGCTGCTGCTACCAAGACAGCATGAAGGGGTAGCCCCCGATCCGGGACCGGATCTAGTAGGGGGCAGACTTTCTCTCTTTGCTCAGGCTTGGGCAAGAGATGTTCCGGATCCCTGGGCACTAGAAATAGTCTCTCAGGGGTATCTTCTAGAGTTCAAGAACCTTCCTCCAAGGGGAAGGTTCCACATGTCTCGCTTATCTTCAGACCAGATAAAGAGACAGGTATTCTTACATTGCGTAGGAGACCTATTAAAGATGGGAGTGATACACCCAGTTCCAACAGCGGAACAAGGTCTGGGGTTTTATTCAAACCTGTTCGTAGTTCCCAAAAAAGAGGGAACTTTCAGGCCAATTCTGGATTTAAAAATTCTAAATAAATTCCTCAGAGTTCCATCATTCAAAATGGAAACCATTCAAACGATTTTACCAACAATCCAGGAGGGTCAATACATGACTGCCGTGGACTTAAAGGATGCGTACCTACATATTCCTATCCACAAAGATCATCATCAGTTCCTAAGGTTCGCCTTTCTGGACAAACATTACCAGTTCGTGGCTCTTCCGTTCGGTTTAGCCACTGCTCCCAGAATTTTCACAAAGGTGCTAGGGTCCCTACTAGCGGTTCTAAGACCGAGGGGCATTGCGGTGGCACCTTACTTAGACGACATCCTAATCCAAGCGTCGTCCCTTTCCAGATCAAGGGCTCATACAGACATTGTATTAGCTTTTCTCAGGTCTCACGGGTGGAAGGTGAACGTAGAAAAGAGTTCCCTGTCCCCGTCTACTAGGGTTCCCTTTCTGGGAACAATAATAGATTCTGTAGAAATGAAGATTTTTCTGACAGAGGTCAGAAAATTAAACCTTCTAAACGCTTGTCAAATTCTTCAATCTATTCCTCAGCCTTCCATAGCTCAGTGCATGGAGGTAATAGGACTAATGGTTGCAGCAATGGACGTGGTTCCTTTTGCTCGAATTCATCTAAGACCATTGCAACTGTGCTTGCTCAAACAGTGGAATGGGGATTATGCAGACTTGTCTCCCCAGATTCAAGTAGACCAGGTAACCAGAGACTCACTCCGCTGGTGGTTGACTCAGGATCACCTGTCTCAGGGAATGAGTTTCCACAGACCAGAGTGGGTCATCGTCACGACTGACGCCAGTCTCTTAGGCTGGGGCGCGGTCTGGGACTCCCTGAAAGCTCAGGGTCTATGGTCTCGGGAAGAGTCCCTTCTCCCGATAAACATTTTGGAATTGAGAGCGATATTCAATGCGCTCCTGGCCTGGCCTCACCTAGCGAAGGCCAGATTCATAAGATTTCAGTCGGACAACATGGCGACTGTAGCGTACATCAATCATCAGGGGGGAACAAAGACTTCCTTGGCGATGGCAGAGGTATCCAAGATCATCAAATGGGCGGAGGATCACTCCTGCCACCTATCTGCAATCCACATCCCAGGGGTAGACAACTGGGAGGCGGATTATTTGAGTCGTCAGACTTTCCATCCGGGGGAGTGGGAACTCCACCCGGAGGTCTTTGCCCAGTTAACTCAACTATGGGGCGCTCCAGATATGGATCTGATGGCGTCTCGTCAGAACTTCAAAGTTCCTCGATACGGGTCCAGATCCAGGGATCCCAGGGCGACACTGGTGGATGCATTAGTGGCGCCTTGGTCGTTCAATCTAGCTTATGTATTTCCACCGTTCCCTCTCCTTCCCAGGCTGGTAGCCAGGATCAAACAGGAGAAGGCCTCGGTGATCCTAATAGCTCCTGCGTGGCCACGCAGGACTTGGTATGCAGACCTGGTGAATATGTCATCGGCTCCACCATGGAAGCTACCTTTGAGACAGGATCTTCTAGTACAAGGTCCATTCGAACATCCAAATCTAGTCTCTCTGCAACTGACTGCTTGGAAATTGAACGCTTGATTCTATCTAAGCGTGGGTTTTCAGATTCAGTTATAGATACTCTGGTTCAAGCCAGAAAGCCTGTGACTAGGAAGATTTACCATAAGATATGGCACAAATATATCCGTTGGTGCGAATCCAAGGGTTTTTCTTGGAGTAAAATCAAAATCCCTAGGATTCTTTCCTTTCTCCAAGAGGGTTTGGAGAAAGGTCTGTCAGCTAGTTCTCTAAAGGGACAGATATCTGCTCTGTCTGTCTTGTTGCACAAATGTCTGGCAGCCGTGCCAGATGTACATGCGTTTGTACAGGCGTTAGTCAGAATCAAGCCTGTTTACAGACCTATGACTCCTCCATGGAGTCTAAACTTAGTTCTTTCAGTTCTTCAAGGGGTTCCGTTTGAACCTTTGCATTCCATAGATATTAAGTTACTATCTTGGAAAGTTCTGTTTTTAGTTGCTATTTCTTCTGCTAGAAGAGTTTCTGAATTATCTGCTTTGCAGTTTACTTCTCCCTATCTGGTATTTCATGCAGATAAGATAGTTTTACGTACCAAACCTGGTTTTCTTCCAAAAGTAGTTTCCAACAGGAATATTAACCAGGAAATAGTTGTTCATTCCCTATGTCCGAATCCAGTTTCAAAGAAGGGAACGTTTGTTACACAACCTAGATGTGGTCCGTGCTTTAAAATTCTGTTTAGAAGCAACAAAGGATTTCAGACAAACATCATCTTTGTTTGTCGTTTATTCTGATAAGAGGAGAGGGCAGAAAGCTACTGCTACCTCTCTTTCTTTTTGGCTGAAAAGCATCATCCGATTGGCTTATGAGACTGCCGGACGGCAGCCTCCTGAACGAATTACAGCTCACTCTACTAGAGCTGTGGCTTCCACATGGGCCTTCAAGAACGAGGCTTCTGTTGATCAGATCTGTAAGGCAGTGACTTGGTCTTCTCTGCATACTTTTGCCAAATTTTACAAATTCGATACTTATGCTTCTTCGGAGGCTGTTTTTGGGAAAAAGGTTTTGCAAGCCGTGGTGCCTTCCGTTTAGGTAACCTGACTTGCTCCCTCCCTTCATCCGTGTCCTTAAGCTTTGGTATTGGTTCCCACAAGTAAGGATGAAGCCGTGGACCGGACACACCTATGTAGTAGAAAACAGAATTTATGCTTATCTGATAAATTTCTTTCTCCTACGGTGTGTCCGGTCCACGGCCCGCCCTGGCTTTTTAGTCAGGTTTAAAAAATTTTATTCCATACACTACAGTCACCACGGCACCCTATAGTTTCTCCTTTTTCTCCTAACCGTCGGTCGAATGACTGGGGGCGGAGCCAGAGGGGGGACTATATGGACAGCTCTTGCTGTGTGCTCTCTTTGCCATTTCCTGTAGGGGAAGAGAATATCCCACAAGTAAGGATGAAGCCGTGGACCGGACACACCGTAGGAGAAAGAGATTTATCAGGTAAGCATAAATTCTGTTTTTAGAACTCTGTGCAATATTCAGGGTCCTTCAGGGTTGGCCTTCGTTTAAAAGTGATTTTTTTTTCTCTGTAGAATGTTCGATAATGTTAGCTTATGTCTATCATCAGTAGGGGAAATTACAGTTTCCTAGTTAATTATGCAGACTATCTCAAATTTTTTCCTGGGCAGAAGCTAATTGCTGTTTGTTTTCTGCAAAGCAGTTTCTTTTATAAAGGTGGTAAGAGCTACTCCTGTGAATTACTTTCCCTGCCACTAGGAGGAGGCAAAGATTCCTAAACCCCAAGAGCTCTATATAACCTCTCCCAACTCTATGGTAGTTAGTCTTATCTTTGTCTCTGGTGGAGGAAGGTGAAGATGCGCAAATTATTTCTTTGTTGAGAGGGGTTCTCTGATTGATTTGAGGCCAATGTCCCCTCAGAAAACTGTGTTTGTCAGAGGGAAGTTAAGGAGTACAGGTTGTGACTCATTTTTTCTTTCCCATGAGAATTTGTCACTGACCTCCCACGGATGTCACAGGGACTTGACTTTTGCCTCTTTCTACTTGGTCTACGGATTACTCCTATCTTATGTCCTCTGCTGATATGTTTTCAGTACTGGACTGATATACTGTGTTTCTAGCAGGAGAGTGTTTTTGGTAAATATTGCTTATTTTTTCAAACACTCTCTTGACCTTATATTTGGGCAAAATGATATATGTTTATATATGGCCTTGTAAACTTCTGATTCTGTCCTACTTTGGAAACTAAAGTATATGAACACTTTTACTACCAATATTAAATGTGTGATTATATAACCAAGCTGAGGTATCTATCCCAGCATATTTATGGGATAAGAATAAAGCTGTACTGCTCACTTTACTTAATTTAATAGCATAAATCATATGGTGCAACCTAGAAAGGGGAATTATATAAACATGTGTGAAAAGACTACACAAATCAGTGCGGTCCAAAAGTCTAGGAAAAATAGCACCTATAAGACAATATTATCATATCTAAAGGAAGGGGACAACATGCGCATTCAGTGTAAAAAATCTTCAAATACATTTATTAATAAAAACATGTACACATAAAAACACATATAGGTTGGGGATCCCCATGATTAATAATATGCAACGATATAGCTACTCAAGTGGTGCACCACTAAAAATGTACAACTGTCCCAAACATTTGCTTGGAAACGATATGCAAAGCAAGAAAGCATAGATATTAGTAAGGCTCAGCAAAGCAAACAGATCCACTAAAGTTCTCCGATTAGTGCTGTGAAGCGTATTGCACAAACAAGGTCAGCTTTTAGCAGTTTTAGCTGTTTTTGCTAAAAGCTGACCATTCCTTGTTTGTGCAATACGCTTCACAGCACTAATTGGAGAACTTTAGTGGATCTGTTTGCTTTGCTGAACCTTACTAATATTTATGCATCTACGCTTTCTTGCTTTGCATATTGTTTCCAGGCAAATGTTTGAGACAGTTGTACATTTTTAGTGGTGCACCACTTGAGTAGCTATATCGTTGCATATTATTAATCATGGGGATCCCCGACCTATATATGTTTTTATGTGTACATGTTTTATTAATAAATGTGTTTGAAGTTTTTTTGCACTGAATGCTCATGTTGTCCACTTCCTTTAGATATAATAATATTGTCTTATAGGTGCTATTTTTCCTAGACTTTTGGACCGCACTGATTTGTGTAGTCCTCTTTCTTTTCACACATGTTTATATATTTATGGGAAACTTGTTTTTATGTTCTTATTTATTCTGACCAAGTTAATACTGTACTTGCTTCCAAAATTATGTTGTTATGGGAATTTCTTTTTTTATACTTAACTACTTTTTGTAGTTTTATAATTAAATGGAGTTTTTCAGCTTTTGACCCTAAATGTTGTCTTTCCTTCACTTAGAGAATTCTCTCTTTGGACATATACTCTTTGTAATGGAGTCTTCTGATCCTGTCCCTAATCCTACTTGGGAAGCTATTGTTTACAATGTTTATTGTATACAAGCTTCCTTATACCTGTACATATAAGCTTTATTTATTTGTGGATTTTACTGTTTATACAATTTTCTACTTGCCTGTAGTTGTATGCTATAATGGAGCTTTTCTTATTCCGTCCTGAATCTGCCTTAGAAGCTGGGCCCTTTGAACACTTTCCTTCCAATGTTAGATATGTTTATTGCTAAATTGAGGTATTTCCTCCTGCATATTTTGGGTGACCAATGTTTAATTATGTTAATACAGTCTAACCCAATTTTGTTTCTATGGGAATTACTGCTTCTTTTGTTTCTTCTTTAAAAATTCAACAAGACTTTGCTCCTAAAATAAAACAATTCTTCTGATTTTTTTGAATATGCTCGCAGCTCTTCAGCCTTTATGTGAACATTAAAGACCAGTTAAGAATTCACCCTTTACTGTTATTTCTGATGTTTCTTTAACTGCTGAAGTTTCCTCTGAGGTTTAGGGTTTTTTCTTCTGTTCTTCTCTATAATTTATCCTTTCGTTTTTAGTAGAACATGTCTCTCTTTTCTTTTTCTTCTTTTTTTGCTCACATTTTTTTCCCTGCTCCTATTTTGTTTGCTCTTATTACTTTTCCTTCCTATTTGTGCTCCACTATAGGATAGACAAACTGAGGTGCTAATGAGGTGGGAGGGGCTTTTATAGAGTTCTTGGAGTTTGGGAAACTCTGCCTCCTCCTAGTGCTAGGGAAGAGTAATTCCCAGTAGTAATGGATCGTGGACTATCGCTACCATGAAATAAAAGCATATTTATTTATTTTTAAAGAGAAAAAGAAAACATTCTCACCAATTTTGTTATGCTTGTTTCTAGTTGGGACAATGGAGATACAGAGAAGATGAGCCCTTGGGATATGGAGAATATACCTAACAATGGTTTGTATTGGTTTGTTGCAAATTCTGACAAAAAATCTGATTGTTGTGGAAAAAAGAAAAAGTGAAATGCTGAAACAGAGCAAAGCAATGCTTTTCATTTACATATAATGTGTGTGTGTAATATATATATATATATATATATATATATATATATATATAATATGTGTGTGTGTGTGTGTATGAATGTGTAAATGTGTGTATGTATTTATGTATATATATATATATATATATATATATATATATATATATATATATATATATATATATATATATATATATATATATATATATACATACACACAGTTTTGTGTTATATACACAGTTTTGTTTGTGTGTTTATCAGATTTCAGCTTTCTCTTGGTATCTATATATGTATATATTTTTTTCTCACATTCATTGGGACAGTAAATGAGCAAGAAAGGATTTCGGGACAGTAAAGTAAAATTAAACGTTCATGATTCAGACAGATCATGTAATTTTGAACAACTTTCCAGTTTACTTCTATTATCAAATGTGGTTTATTCTCTTTGTATTCTTTGATGGAGAAATAATGCACTGGAAGCTAGCTGAACGCATTTATTGAGCCAATTACAAGAGGCAAATGTGTGTAGCCAACAATCACCAGCTAGCTCCCAGTAGTGCATTGCTTCCTTTGAGAATATGCACATGCCCTTTTCAACAAAACCAAGAGAACAAAGTAGTAGTTAATTTAAATGTCTTACAATGACATTCTCTTTCTGAATCATATCCCTTTAATGTCAAGAGAACACTTGGATAATGTCAGAAACATCAAATAATAAATCTGCTTCCTTTGCTCATGATTCTATTATTTTAAAGGCAAACTTACAGGGACAGTATAGTCAAAAAGTTAAATACAATAATTTAATAGTGAAATATGTATAGACAAAATTTGTCATTGAAACTTAATAAAAATGTTGCTGCTAAATTAGTTAAAGGGACTGTCTATACCTTTGTCATCTTAAAGTCTTAACTTAAATTAAGCTGCAAATAGCCTCTTGCACCCCTTTCTATATCATGCAGAAGGAACCATAAACAAGTTATTTTAAAATGAATATTGTTTCTGGCTACTTTGAAATGGCTGCAAAGTCCACTGATATCACAATCTGAGCATCATCTAGGCACTCCGCTGAATAGCTTTGACTGTCTGTTGAATCCAACTGGTGAGTCTTTTGTAACTAGTGACCATTTAATGCAGCCCAGATCTTGATGTCATCAGTGGGTGGAGCTTGGCAGACATTATTATTATCAGTTATTTGAAGAGCGCCAACAGAATCCGCAGCACTAAATATATGGGTCTAATATGCAAGGTGACAATTATGGGAGACAAAGGGATAGAGGGCCTTATCAAGAGTTTCACTGTTGTAAATCATCTCCCATGAAGGTGATCTACAAAGCAGGTATGCTTGTAGGCTTACATGCTAAGGGGGTTCAAGTGGATAACTAAAGGAGGAGAGGAACTAAGATAGGAAAATGTTAGTATATATTATATGCATCCCTAAACAGTTGAGTCTTTAGGCAACGCTTGCAAGTTTGGAGAAGTCTTGTAGAGATAACAAGAAGTCTTGTAAGGAGATTACAAGAGAGGAGGAGAGAAGTAGATCATGAGCAGAAAGAAGGGATCGGGAGGGAGAGTATCTGGAGACTAGGTTGGAGATTTATTGTGGAAAAGTGTTATTGAGAGCTTTAAACGTTAGAGTCAGGTTTTTATGTTTTATTCTAGTGTTTAGTATAAGCCAGTGAAGGGACTGGCAGAGAGTTGCAGCAGATAAGGAGCGATGTGTAAGGAAGATGGCATTTATTATTGATTGTAAGGGAGATAGACAGCAGCTAGGGAGGCTGGAGAGGGTGGAGTTGCAATAGTCAAGGTGGAAAATGATTAGATAGTGGATTAATGTCTTACTTGTGTCTTGTGTGAGGAAGTGTCAAATTTTGGAGATGGTTTTTAAGGTGGAGGCGGCAGGAATTGGCCAAAGCCATTTCAAATTGGCCAGAAACAATATTCATTTTAAAATAACTTTTTTTACTGTTCCTGCTGCATGATATAGAAAGGGGTGCAGGAGACTTTTTCTTTCGTGTAATTGGCAAGAGTCCATGAGCTAGTGACGTATGGGGTATACAATCCTACCAGGAGGGGCAAAGTTTCCCAAACCTCAAAATGCCTATAAATACACCCCTCACCACACCCACGATTCAACTTTTCCTCCTATGGAGGTGGTGAAGTAAGTTTGTGCTAACATTTCTACGTTGACATGCGCTTCTCAGCATTGTTGAAGCCAGATTCCTCTCAGAGTACAGCGAATGTCAGAGGGATGTGAAGGGAGTATCACCTATTGAATGCAATGATTTCCCTAACGGGGGTCTATTTCATAGGTTCTCTGTTATCGGTCGTAGAGATTCATCTCCTACCTCCCTTTTCAGATCGACGATATACTCTCATATACCATTACCTCTACTGATAACTGTTTCAGTACTGGTTTGGCTATCTGCTATATGTGGATGTGTGTCTTTCGGTAAGTATGTTTTTTATTACTTAAGACATCTCAGCTATGGTTTGGCACTTTATGCATTTATATAAAGTTCTAAATATATGTATTGTATTGAGTCAGGTTCATGTATTTCCTTCTGCAGACTGTCAGTTTCATATTTGGGGAAAATAAACATTTTAAGAAATATTTTTCTTTCCTGGGGTTTAGTCTTTTTTCTTCTATAAGGTACGACGAGTCCACGGATTCATCCTTTACTTGTGAGATATTATCCTCCTGCTAACAGGAAGTGGCAAAGAGCACCACAGCAGAGCTGTCTATATAGCTTCTCCCTTAGCTCCACCCCCCAGTCATTCTCTTTGCTTACTCTATGAACTAGGAAGGGTAAAGTGAAAGAGGTGATAAAATATTAGTTTCTTTCATGTAATTGGCAAGAGTCCATGAGCTAGTGACATATGGGATATACAATCCTACCAGGAGGGGCAAAGTTTCTCAAACCTCAAAATGCCTATAAATACACCCCTCACCTCACCCACAATTCAGTTTTACAAACTTTGCCTCCTATGGAGGTGGTGAAGTAAGTTTGTGCTAAGATTTCTACGTTGATATGCGCTTCTTAGCATTGTTGAAGCCCGATTCCTCTCAGAGTACAGCGAATGTCAGAGGGACGTGAAGGGAGTATCACCTATTGAATACGATGATTTCTCTAACGGGGGTCTTTGTCATGGGTTCTCTGTTATCGGTCGTAGAGATTCATCTCCTACCTCCCTTTTCAGATCGACGATATACTCTCAAATTTACCATTACCTCTACTAAGAACTGTTTTAGTACTGGTTTGGCTATCTGCTATATGTGGATGGGTGTCTTTTGGTAAGTATGTTTTCATTTACTTAAGACACTCTCAGCTATGGTTTGGCACTTTATGCAAAATATATAAAGTTCTAAATATATGTATTGTACTTATATTTGCCATGAGTCAGGTTCATGTATTTCCTTCTGCAGACTGTCAGTTTTATATTTAGGAATATAATCACTTTAAAAAATGTATTTCTTACCTGGGGTTTAGTCTTTTTCAATTTGACTACTTTTTGCATTTGCGGGTATTAGGCCTGCGGGTGCGTCAAATGTTAGACTTTATTACGTCATTTTTGGCGCAGGAAATTACGTTTTTGACGCAACTTCGTAATTTCCGGCGTCATACGTGACGTCGAGACCTTTCACACGGCAGCGTCATTAGTGACGCAAGTGTGTCATTTCCGGTCATTTTTGGCGCCAAAAAAGTTTGTTTCGTTGTGCGTCATACTTGGCGCCAATTTTTTTCTTCATTATTTCAATACCCCATTGTTGTTTGCCTCCTGCTTTCTTTTCTATCAAGAGGCCTATGCTTTTGCATTTTTCCCATTCCTGAAACTGTCATTTAAGGAAATAGATAATTTTGCTTTATATGTTGTTTTTTCTCTTACATTGAGCAAGATGTCCCAATCTGATCCTGCCTCTGAAGTTTCTGCTGGAACATTGCTGCCTGACATGGGTTCTACAATAGCTAAGTGCATTTGTTGTAAAATTGTAGAAATTATTCCACCGAATGTCATTTGTAATAGTTGTCATGATAAACTTTTACATGCAGATAGTGTTTCTATCAGTAATAGTACATTGCCAGTTGCAGTTCCTTCAACTTCCAATGTGCATGATATACCTGTAAATTTTAAAGAATTTGTTTCTGAATCTATTATGAAGGCTGCATTTCCACCTTCTAATAAACGTAAAAGGTCTTTTAAAACTTCTCATTTAGCTGATGAAATTTCAAATGACCAGCAACATAATAATTCATCCTCTTCTGATGAGGATCTATCTGAAACAGAAGATCCTTCCTCAGATTTTGACACTGACAAATCTACTTATTTATTTAAAATAGAGTATATGCGTTCTTTATTAAAGGAAGTGTTAATTACTTTGGATATTGAGGTAACCAGTCCTATTGATGTTCAGTCTAATAAACGTTTAAATGCTGTTTTTAAACCTCCTGTGGTTTCCCCAGGTGTTTTTCCCATTCCTGAGGCTATTTCTGATATGATTTCTAAGGAATGGAATAAGCCAGGTACTTCCTTTATCCCTTCTTCAAGGTTTAAGAGATTGTATCCTTTACCAGCAAAATCTATAGAGTTTTGGGAAAAGATCCCCAAAGTTGATGGGGCTATTTCTACTCTTGCTAAACGTACCACTATTCCTATGGAAGATAGCACTTCCTTTAAGGATCCTTTAGATAGGAAGCTTGAATCTTATCTAAGGAAGGCCTATTTATATTCAGGTCATCTTCTCAGACCTGCTATTTCTTTGGGTGATGTTGCGGCTGCATCAACTTTCTGGATGGAAAATTTAGCGCAACATGAATTGGATTCTGACATATCTAGCATTGTTCGCTTACTGCAACATTCTAATCATTTTATTTGTGATGCCATTTTTGATATTGTCAAAATTGATGTTAGATCCATGTCTTTAGGTGTATTAGCTAGAAGAGCTTTGTGGCTTAAATCTTGGAATGCTGATATGACATCTAAATCTAGATTACTATCTCTTTCTTTCCAAGGTAATAATTTATTTGGTTCTCAGTTGGATTCTATTATTTCAACTATCACTGGAGGAAAAGGAGTTTTTTTGCCTCAGGATAAAAAACCTAAGGGTAAATCTAAGGCTTCTAACCGTTTTCGTTCCTTTCGTCAGAATAAGGAACAAAAACTCAATCCTCCTCCCAAGGAATCTGCTTTCAGTTGGAAGCCTTCCTCAAATTGGAATAAATCCAAGCCATTTAGGAAACCAAAGTCTGCCCCTAAGTCCGCATGAAGGTGCGGCCCTCATTCCAGCTCAGCTGGTAGGGGGCAGATTAAGGTTTTTCAAGGATTTTTGGATAAAATCTGTCCAAAATCTTTGGATTCAGAGCATTGTCTCTCAAGGGTATCGAATAGGATTCAAAGTAAGACCTCCGTGAGAAGATTTTTTCTCTCACGCATTCCTGTAAATCCAGTAAAAGCTCAGGCTTTTCTGAAGTGTGTTTCAGACCTGGAGTCTTCAGGGGTAATAATGCCAGTTCCTCCTCAGGAACAAGGTTTGGGGTTTTATTCAAACCTATTCATTGTACCAAAGAAAGAAAATTTGTTCAGACCAGTTCTGGATCTGAAAATTTTGAATCGTTATGTAAGAGTACCAACTTTCAAGATGGTGACTATAAAGGACTATTCTGCCTTTTGTTCAGCAAGGACATTATATGTCCACAATAGACTTGCAGGATGCATACCTTCATATTCCGATTCATCCAGAACACTATCAGTTTCTGAGATTCTCTTTTCTAGACAAGCATTACCAATTTGTTGCTCTTCCATTTAGCCTAGCAACAGCTCCAAGAATCTTTTCAAAGGTTCTGGGTGCCCTACTATCTGTAATAAGAGAACAGGGTATTGCGGTGTTTCCTTATTTGGACGATATCTTGGTACTAGCTCAGTCTTTACATACTGCAGAATCTCACACAAATCAACTAGTGTTGTTTCTTTGGAAACATGGTTGGAGGATCAATTTACTAAAAATTTTCTCAATTCCTCAGACAAGGGTCACCTTTTTAGGCTTCCAGATAGATTCAGTGTCCATGACTCTGTCTCTAACAGACAAGAGACGTTTAAAATTGGTCGCAGCATGTCGGCTCCTTCAGTCTCAGTCATTCCCTTCAGTGGCTATGTGCATGGAAGTTTTAGGTCTCACTGACTGCAGCATCAGACGCGATCCCCTTTGCTCGTTTTCATATGAGACCTCTACAGCTTTGTATGCTGAATCAATGGTGCAGGGATTATACAAAGATATCACAATTAATATCCTTGAATCCCAATGTACGACACTCTCTGACATGGTGGATAAATCACCATCGTTTGGTTCAAGAGGCTTCTTTTGTTCGCCCAACCTGGACTGTGATCACAGCAGATGCGAGTCTTTCAGGTTGGGGAGCTGTTTGGGGGTCTCTGACAGCACAAGGGGTTTGGAAATCTCAAGAGGCGAGATTACCAATAAATATTTTAGAACTCAGTGCAATTCTCAGGGCTCTTCAGTTCTGGCCTCTACTAAAGAGAGAACCGTTCATTTGTTTTCAGACAGACAATATCACAACTTTGGCTTATGTCAATCATCAGGGTGGGACTCACAGTCCCCAAGCTATGAAAGAAGTATCTCGGATACTTGCTTGGGCGGAATCCAGCTCCTGTCTAATCTCTGCGGTACATATCCCAGGTGTAGACAATTGGGAGGCGGATTATCTCAGCCGCCAGACTTTACATCCAGGGGAGTGGTCTCTCCATCCAGATGTGTTTTTTCAGATTGTTCAGATGTGGGGGCTTCCAGAGATAGATCTCATGGCCTCTCATCTAAACAAGAAACTTCCCAGATACCTGTCCAGGTCCAGGGATGTTCAGGCGGAAGCAGTGGATGCGCTGACACTTCCTTGGTGTTATCAACCTGCTTACATCTTCCCGCCTAGTTCTCCTTCCAAGAGTGATTTTCAAAATCATCATGGAACAGTCTTTTGTGTTGCTGGTGGCTCCAGCATGGCCACACAGGTTTTGGTATGCGGATCTGGTTTGGATGTCCAGTTGCCCGCCTTGGCCACTTCCGTTACGGCCGGACCTACTATCTCAAGGTCCGTTTTTCCATCAGGATCTCAAATCATTAAATTTGAAGGTATGGAAATTGAACGCTTAGTTCTAAGTCATAGAGGTTTCTCTGATTCAGTGATTAATACTATGTTAGAAGCTCGTAAATCTGTCTCTAGAAAGATTTATTATAGAATTTGGAAGACTTACATTTCATGGTGTTCTTCTCATAAATTCTCCTGGCATTCTTTTAGAATTCCTAGAATTTTGCAGTTTCTTCAGGATGGTTTGGATAAGGGTTTGTCTGCAAGTTCCTTGAAAGGACAAATCTCCGCTCTTTCTGTTTTATTTCACAGAAAGATTGCTATACTTCCTGATATACACTGTTTTGTAAAGGCTTTAGTTCGTATTAAGCCTGTCATTAAGTCAATTTCTCCTCCTTGGAGTCTTAATTTGGTTCTGAGGGCTTTACAGGCTCCTCCATTTGAACCTATGCATTCTTTGGACATTAAACTACTTTCTTGGAAAGTGTTGTTCCTTTTGGCTATCTCTTCTGCTAGAAGAGTTTCTGAGCTATCTTCTCTTTCTTGTGAGTTTCCTTTTCTGATTTTTCATCAGGATAAGGCAGTCTTGCGGACTTCTTTTCAATTTTTACCTAAGGTTGTGAATTCTAACAACATTAGTGGAGAAATTGTCCCTTCTTTATGTCCTAATCCTAAGAATTCTTTGGAGAGATCCTTACATTCTTTGGATGTGGTAAGAGCTTTGAAATATTATGTGGAAGCTACTAAAAATTTCAGAAAGACTTCTAGTCTATTTGTTTTATTTTCTGGTCCTAAGAAAGGTCTGAAAGCTTCTGCTATTTCCTTGGCTTCTTGGTTGAAACTTTTGATTCATCAAGCTTATTTGGAGTCGGGTCAAACCCCGCCTCAGAGAATTACAGCTCATTCTACTAGATCAGTCTCCACTTCATGGGCTTTTAAGAATGAAGCTTCAGTTGATCAGATTTGCAAAGCAGCCACTTGGTCCTCTTTGCATACATTTACTAAATTCTACCATTTCTCCTACATTGGTGTGTCCGGTCCACGGTTTCATCCTTACTTGTGGGATATTCTCTTCCCCTACAGGAAATGGCAAAGAGAGCACACAGCAAGAGCTGTCCATATAGCCCCCCCTCTGGCTCCGCCCCCCAGTCATTCTCTTTGCCGCTCTGAACAAATAGCATCTCCACGTGGATGGTAAAGAGTATGTGGTGTTAGTTGTAGTTTTATTTCTTCTATCAAGAGTTTGTTATTTTAAAATAGTGCCGGTTTGTACTATTTACTCTACAACAGAAAGTGATGAAGAGTTCTGTTAAAAGAGGAGTATGATTTTAGCACCAGTAACTAAAATCCATTGCTGTTCCCACGCAGGACTGTTGAAACCAGAGAACTTCAGTTGCGGGGAACAGTTTGCAGACTTTTCTGCTCCAGGTATGACTAGTCTCTTTTCTAACAAGACATAGTAATGCTAGAAGACTATCAGTTTTCCCTTATGGGATCGGTAAGCCATTTTCTTAGACTCATAACAGAATGAAAGCTTATAAATGGGCTTTATGCTGGTTGACACTATTGTGGGCTAAATCGATTGATTTATATCATATTTATATGACATTTGGAGTGTTTTGTGACTTTGAAACACTTTTGGGAACGTTTTTATTACGCCTGGCAGTTGTTTAGACGCCTAATCTAGTCAGGAAGGCCCCTTCACTCTGGTATGCAGAGGGAGGAGGCCTCATTTTCGCGCCTCAGTTGCGCAGTTACTTCTAGGGGCAGTGCATGCAGCTTCATGTGAGAGGGTCCTGTGGCTGAAAAAACGGACTCAGGAAGGCTTATTTCTATGGTGAATAACCCCCAAGGAAGGTAAAAGCCGCAGCAAAGTCTGTGGCAGGGACTGTAGTGTGTTTAAACCGGTAAATTGAACAGTTTGCTCATTTAAGGGGTTAGAGACTTGAAATTTGGTGTGCAATACTTTCAAAGCATTAAGACACTGGGGTGTAAAGTTTGTAAAGATCGGATATTTCCTTCATAGTTTTTCAAACATTCAGAAATAAAGTGTGCTCTTTTTATTATTTAAAGAGACAGTAACGGTTTTGTTTAAAAACGTTTTTATTGCATTAATAGCCTGCCAAAATCTGTCTAACATGTCTGTACCTTCAGCATATGTTCTGTGTGTATGGAGGCCAAGGTGGTTCCCCCTTTAAATGTATGTTCAAATTGTGCCATGGCGTCCAAACAAAGTAAGGACAGTACTGTCACATTTAATAAGGTTGCCCAAGATGATTCTTCAAATGAAGGTAGTGGGGATAGCTCATCATCCTCTCCTTCTGTGTCAACACCAGTTTTGCCCGCGCAGGCGATACCTAGTACATCTAGCGCGCCAATGCTTGTTACTATGCAGCAATTAACTGCAGTAATGGATAATTCTATAGCAAATCTTTTATCCAAACTGCCAGCATTTCCCAGAAAGCGTGATTGCTCAGTTTTAAATACAGAGGATGAGCAAGTGGGCGCTGACGATAATTTATCTGTTATACCCTCACATCAGTCTGAATTGGCAGTGAGGGAGGGTCTGTCTGAGGGAGAAATTTCTGATTCAGGAAAAGTTTCTCAGCAGGCAGAACCTGATATCGAGGCATTTAAATTTAAGTTAGAACATCTCCGCGCCCTGCTTAAGGAGGTGCTAACTACTCTTGATGATTGTGACTCTTTGGTGATTCCAGAGAAGTTGTGCAAAATGGACAAATTCTTAGAGATCCCTGTGCACGCTGATGCCTTTCCGATACCCAAGAGGGTGGCGGACATAGTGACTAAGGAGTGGGAGAAGCCAGGTATACCTTTTGTTCCACCTCCTATATTTAAGAAAATGTTCCCCATTGTTGACCCCAGAAAGGACGAATGGCAAACGGTCCCTAAGGTTGAGGGGGCAGTTTCAACGTTGGCCAAGCGCACAACTATTCCTATTGAGGACAGTTGCGCTTTCAAAGATCCTATGGATAAAAAATTGGAAGGATTGCTTAAAAAGATATTTGTTCAGCAAGGTTTCCTTCTCCAACCAATTTCGTGCATTATTCCTGTCACCACGGCGGCGTCTTTTTGGTTCGAGGAACTAGAAAATTCGCTCCAAAAGGAGACTTTATATGATGAAGTCATGGACAGATTTCACACACTAAAGTTGGCTAATTCCTTTATTTTGGATGCCGCTTTTCAATTGGCTAAATTAGCGGCGAAAAATTCAGGTTTTGCAATAGTGGCGCGCAGAGCGCTTTGGCTAAAATCTTGGTCGGCGGATGTGTCGTCCAAAACAAAATTGCTTAATATTCCTTTCAAGGGTAAGACCCTTTTCGGGCCAGAATTGAAGGATATTATTTCAGACATCACTGGGGGAAAGGGCCATGCCCTCCCACAGGATAGACCTTTCAAGGCTAAGAACAAATCTAATTTTCGTTCCTTTTGCAATTTCAGGAACGGACCGTCTCCTAACTCTGCAGCCTCTAGACAAGAGGGTAACACTTCCCAGCCTAAACCAGCATGGAAACCAATGCAAGGTTGGAACAAGGGTAAACAGGCCAAGAAGCCTGCGGCTGCTACCAAGACAGCATGAAGGGGTAGCCCCCGATCCGGGACCGGATCTAGTAGGGGGCAGACTTTCTCTCTTTGCTCAGGCTTGGGCAAGAGATGTTCCGGATCCCTGGGCACTAGAAATAGTCTCTCAGGGGTATCTTCTAGAATTCAAGGAACTTCCTCCAAGGGGAAGGTTCCACATGTCTCGCTTATCTTCAGGCCAGATAAAGAGACAGGCATTCTTACATTGCGTAGGAGACCTATTAAAGATGGGAGTGATACACCCAGTTCCAACAGCAGAACAAGGTCTGGGTTTTTACTCAAACCTGTTTGTAGTTCCCAAAAAAGAGGGAACTTTCAGGCCAATTCTGGATTTAAAAATTCTAAACAAATTCCTCAGAGTTCCATCATTCAAAATGGAAACCATTCGGACGATTTTACCAACAATCCAGGAGGGTCAATATATGACTACCGTGGACTTAAAGGATGCGTACCTGCATATTCCTATCCACAAAGATCATCATCAGTTCCTGAGTTTCGCCTTTCTGGACAAACATTACCAGTTCGTTGCTCTTCCATTCAGTTTAGCCACTGCTCCCAGAATTTTCACAAAGGTGCTAGGGTCCCTTCTAGCGGTTCTAAGACCGAGGGGCATTGCTGTAGCACCTTACTTAGACGACATTCTAATCCAAGCGTAGTCCCTTTCTAAAAAAAGGGCTCATACAGACATTGTGTTAGCCTTTCTCAGGTCTCACGGGTGGAAGGTGAACGTAGAAAAGAGTTCCCTGTCCCCGTCCACAAGGGTTCCTTTTCTGGTAACAATAATAGATTCTGTAGAAATGAAGATTTTTCTTACAGAGGTCAGAAAATTAAAGCTTCTAAACGCTTGTCTAGTTCTTCAATCTATTCCTCAGCCTTCCATAGCTCAGTGCATGGAGGTAATAGGATTAATGGTTGCAGCAATGGACGTGGTTCCTTTTGCTCGAATTCATCTAAGACTATTACAACTGTGCATGCTCAAACAGTGGAATGGGGATTATGCAGACTTGTCTCCCCAGATTCAAGTAGACCAGGTAACCAGAGACTCACTCCGCTGGTGGTTGACTCAGTATCACCTGTCTCAGGGAATGAGTTTCCGTTGACCAGAGTGGGTCATCGTCACGACCGACGCCAGTCTCTTAGGCTGGGGCGCGGTCTGGGACTCCCTGAAAGCTCAGGGTCTATGGTCTCGGGAAGAGTCTCTCCTCCCGATAAACATTTTGGAACTGAGAGCGATATTCAATGCGCTCCTGGCCTGGCCTCACCTAGCGAAGGCCAGATTCATAAGATTTCAGTCGGACAACATGACTCCTGCCACCTATCTGCAATCCACATCCCAGGAGTAGACAACTGGGAGGCGGATTATTTGAGTCGTCAGACTTTCCATCCGGGGGAGTGGGAACTCCACCCGGAGGTCTTTGCCCAGTTAACTCAACTATGGAGCACTCCAGATATGGATCTGATGGCGTCTCGTCAGAACTTCAAAGTTCCTCGATAAGGGTCCAGATCCAGGGATCCCAGAGCGACACTAGTGGATGCATTAGTGGCGCCTTGGTCGTTCAATCTAGCTTATGTGTTTCCACCGTTCCCTCTCCTTCCCAGGCTTGTAGCCAGGATCAAACAGGAGAAGGCCTCAGTGATTCTAATAGCTCCTGCATGGCCACGCAGGACCTGGTATGCAGACCTGGTGAATATGTCATCGGCTCCACCATGGAAGTTACCTTTGAGACAGGATCTTCTAGTACAAGGTCCATTCGAACATCCAAATCTAGTCTCTCTGCAACTGACTGCTTGGAAATTGAACGCTTGATTCTATCTAAGCGTGGGTTTTCAGATTCAGTTATAGATACTCTGGTTCAAGCCAGAAAACCTGTAACTAGGAAAATTTACCATAAGATATGGCAAAAATATATCCGTTGGTGTGAATCCAAGGGATTCTCTTGGAGTAAAATTAAAATTCCTAGGATTCTTTCCTTTCTCCAAGAGGGTTTGGATAAAGGTTTGTCAGCTAGTTCTTTAAAAGGACAGATATCTGCTCTGTCTGTTTTGTTACACAAACGTCTAGCAGCCGTGCCAGATGTACAGGCGTTTGTACAGGCGTTAGATAGAATCAAGCCTGTCTACAGACCTATGACTCCTCCTTGGAGTCTAAATTTAGTTCTTTCAGTTGTTCTTCAGGGGGTTCCGTTTGAACCCATGCATTCCATAGATATTAAGTTACTATCTTGGAAAGTTCTGTTTTTGGTTGCTATTTCTTCTACTAGAAGAGTTTCTGAATTATCTGCTTTGCAGTGTACTTCTCCCTATCTGGTATTCCATACAGATAAGGTAGTTCTACGTACCAAGCCTGGTTTTCTTCCAAAGGTGGTTTCCAACAGGAATATTAACCAGGAAATAGTTGTTCCTTCTCTGTGTCCGAATCCAGTTTCGAAGAAGGAACGTTTGTTACACAACCTAGATGTGGTCCGTGTTTTAAAATTCTATTTAGAAGCAACAAAGGATTTCAGACAGACATCATCCTTGTTTGTCGTTTATTCTGGTAAGAGGAGAGGGCAGAAAGCTACTGCTACTTCTCTTTCTTTTTGGCTGAAAAGCATCATCCGATTGGCTTATGAGACTGCCGGACGGCAGCCTCCTGAACGAATTACAGCTCACTCTACTAGAGCTGTGGCTTCCACATGGGCCTTCAAGAACGAGGCTTCTGTTGATCAGATCTGTAAGGCAGCGACTTGGTCTTCTCTGCATACTTTTGCCAAATTTTACAAATTCGATACTTATGCTTCTTCGGAGGCTATTTTTGGGAGAAAGGTTTTGCAAGCCGTGGTGTCTTCCGTTTAGGTAACCTGACTTGTTCCCTCCCTTCATCCGTGTCCTAAAGCTTTGGTATTGGTTCCCACAAGTAAGGATGAAGCCGTGGACCGGACACACCAATGTAGGAGAAAACAGAATTTATGTTTACCTGATAAATTTCTTTCTCCTACGGTGTGTCCGGTCCACGGCCCGCCCTGGCTTTTAGTCAGGTTTAAAATTTTTATTTCTGTACACTAGTCACCACGGCACCCTATAGTTTCTCCTTTTTCTCCTAACCGTCGGTCGAATGACTGGGGGGCGGAGCCAGAGGGGGGGCTATATGGACAGCTCTTGCTGTGTGCTCTCTTTGCCATTTCCTGTAGGGGAAGAGAATATCCTACAAGTAAGGATGAAGCCGTGGACCGGACACACCGTAGGAGGAAGAAATTTATCAGGTAAACATAAATTCTGTTTTTTATGTATTTGCTTCTTCGGAAGCAGTTTTTGGTAGAACAGTTCTTCAGGCAGCTGTTTCAGTTTGATTCTTCTGCTTTTTTATTTAAGTTTTTTTCTATCAAAAGTGAAAATAAACTTATTTTTGGGTTGTGGATTATTTTCTCAGCGGAATATGGCTGTTTTTGTTTTATTCCCTCCCTCTCTAGTGACTCTTGAGTGGAAGACTCCACATCTTGGGTATTGATATCCCATATGTCACTAGCTCATGGACTCTTGCCAATTACATGAAAGAAAACATAATTTATGTAAGAATTTACCTGATAAATTCATTTCTTTCATATTGGCAAGAGTCCATGAGGCCCACTCTTTTTATGGTGGTTATGATTTTTTTTGTATAAAGCACAATTATTTCCAAATTTCCTTTGTTGATTCTTTCTACTCCTTTCTTTATCACCCCACTGCTTGGCTATTCGTTAAACTGAATTGTGGGTGTGGTGAGGGGTGTATTTATAGGCATTTTGAGGTTTGGGAAACTTTGCCCCTCCTGGTAGGATTGTATATCCCATATGTCGCTAGCTCATGGACTCTTGCCAATATGAAAGAAATGAATTTATCAGGTAAATTCTAACATAAATTATGTTTTTTAATTTCTTCAAGCAAGAGTTTTTTGTTTTAAATGGTACCGGTGTGTACTATTTACTCTCAGGCAGCTGATGGATGAAGACTTCTGCCTGGAGGATGATGATCTTAGCATTTGTAACTGAGATCCAGTGCTGTTCCCACAGAGGCTGAGGGGTACAAGAAACTTCAGTGTGAGGAACGTTTTCATGCTATATAGCAGTGAGGTTTGTTCAGTCATTTTTTCTGGAGAGACTGTGTATTTCAGAAAGGCTGACAGTATCCCCATGAGGGTAAGGATAAGCAGTAATCCTTAGAGTTATAGAAGGGTATTACTAAGCTTGCATAAGGGGCTAATTAAAAAATGGTTGACACTGAGTTTTGAATGTTTGTGGGCAAACGTTTTATGAACTGGGAGTGCTGTTAACATTTTGTGGGCAATAACGTTTTTTGGGCAACTTTATTGAGTGTACACTTGGCTTATTGTTTGGGTCTCAGACCCACATGGCTTGTTTAAAACCGCTCTGGTGCGGTTCTTTGAGGCTGTAGAGACATCGAGTGAGATGGGCGGGGCCTATGTTCGCGCCTCAGATGCACAGTTGTTTTCACTCTGCAAGTAGCAAACTCCAACTCCTGAGGGCCCTTGTGGATGTTTTGGGCCAAATCGAAGCTTTAACCCCATATTTGCAATCCCTGAGGGCAGGTAGGCGCCACAGCAGAGCTGTGGCAAGGTGCTGGGGGTGTTTTTTTTCCGGATTTAGGCCTTAATTCAATCCGGTTTGCACAATAAAGGGTTAAATGTTAAATTTTCTTATGGGGCAAACTTAACTACACATATTGAGTCTGCTATCAAAAATTTGAAAAATTTGGTGCATCTTAAAGCAGTTTTGCATAACGTGTATGCTTTTTTTCTCTTAAAGGCGCAGTTTACCGTTTTTTAAGATTGTTATTTTTTTCACTAAATAAAGTGTTTTCATGCTTGTTTGTAGTCATTACTAGCCTGTTCAACATGTCTGACATTGAGGAAAGTCATTGTTCAATATGTTTAGAAGCCATTGTGGAACCCCCACTTAGAATGTGTCCCTCATGCACTGAAAGGTCAATAAATTGCAAAGAATATATTTTAGCTACTAAAAGTATGTTGCAGGATGATTCTCAGTCAGAAGGGAATCAGGTTATGCCATCTAATTCTCCCCAAGTGTCACAACCATTAACGCCCGCACACGCGACGCAAAATACTTCTAGTGCGTCTAATTCTTTCATCCTGCAAGATATGGCCGCAGTTATGACTACTACCCTCACAGAGGTTTTATCTAAGCTGCCTGGGTTGCAGGGGAAGCGCAGTAGGTCTGGTGTGAGAGTAAATGCTGAGCCCTCTGAAGCTTTATTAGCCATATCCAATGTACCCTCACAATCTTCTGAGTTGGGGGTGAGGGATTTGCTGTCTGAGGGAGAGATTTCTGATTCAGGAAAGATGTTCCCTCAGACAGACTCAGATATGACGGCTTCTAAATTTAAACTAGAACACCTCCTCTTATTTCTCAGGGAGGTTTTAGTGACTCTGGATGATTGTGACCCTATTGTATTTCCAGAGTAATTGTGTAAAATGGACAGATTTCTAGAGGTTCCTGCCTACACTGATGTTTTTCCGGTCCCTAAGAGGATTTCGGACATTGTTACTAAGGAGTAGGATAGACCAGGTATTCCGTTCGCTCCCCCTCCTACTTTTAAGAAAATGTTTCCCATATCAGACACCATGCGGGACTCGTGGCAGACGGTCCCTAAGGTGGAGGGAGCTATTTCTACCCTGGCTAAGCGTACAACTTTACCTATTGAGGACAGTTGTGCTTTCAAAGATCCTACGGATAAAAAATTAGAGGGTCTCCTAAAGAAAATATTTGTTCATCAGGGTTTTCTTCTCCAGCCTATAGCATGCATTGTTCCTTTAACTACTGCAGCTGCTTTTTGGTTCGAGGCTCTGGAGGAGGCTCTTCAGGTTGAGACCCCATTAGATGATATTTTGGATAGAATTAGGGCTCTCAAGCTAGCTAATTCTTTCATTACAGATGCCGCTTTTCAACTGGCTAAATTACGGCAAAGAATTCAGGTTTTGCCATTTTAGCGCGTAGAGCGTTATGGCTTAAGTCCTGGTCTGCTGATGTGTCATCAAAATCTAAGCTTTTAACCATCCCTTTCAAGGGTAAGACCCTATTCGGGCCTGAACTGAAAGAGATCATTTCAGACATCACTGGAGGGAAAGGCCATGTCCTTCTTCAGGATAAGACAAATAAGATGAGGACCAAACAAAATAATTTTCGTTCCTTTCGAAAGTTCAAAGGTGGTCCCTCTACCTCTTCCCCTGCTGCAAAGCAAGAGGGGAATTTTGCCCAATCCAAGTCAGTCTGGAGACCTAACCAGACTTGGAACAAGGGTAAACAGGCCAAGAAGCCCGCTCCTGCCACCAAGACAGCATGAAGGGGTAGTCCCCAATCCGGGACCGGATCTCGTAGGGGGCAGACTTTCTCTCTTTGCTCAGGCTTGGGCAAGAGACGTTCAGGACTCCTGGGCTTTAGAAATCGTAACTCGGGGGTATCTTCTAGATTTCAAAGATTCTCCTCCAAGGGGGAGATTCCATCTTTCTCAATTGTCTGTAAACCAGACAAAAAGAGAGGCGTTCTTACGCTGTGTAGAAGACCTATATACCATGGGAGTGATCTGCCCAGTTCCAAAAACAGAACAGGGGCAGGGGTTCTACTCCAATCTGTGGTTCCCAAAAAAGAGGGAACCTTCAGACCAATTTTAGATCTCAAGATCCTAAACCAATTCCTCAGAGTCCCATCCTTCAAGATGGAGACCATTCGGACTATTTTACCAATGATCCAGGTGGGTCAATATATGACCACCGTGGACTTAAAGGATGCGTATCTACACATCCCTATCCACAAAGATCATCACCAGTTCCTCAGGTTGGCCTTTCTGGACAAGCATTACCAGTTTGTGGCTCTTCCCTTCGGGTTGGCCACAGCTCCCAGAATTTTCACAAAGGTGCTAGGGTCCCTTCTGGCGGTTCTAAGGCTGCGGGGCATAGCAGTGGCGCCTTATCTGGACGATATCTTAATTCATTTGTCGACTTACCAACTAGCCAAATATCACACGGACATTGTGTTGGCTTTTCTAAGATCTCACGGGTGGAAGGTGAACGTAAAAAAGAGTTCACTTATCCCTCTCACAAGAGTTCCACTCCTGGGAACTCTGATAGATTCGGTGGACATGAAATTTTTTCTGACGGAGGTCAGGAAATCAAAGATTTTAACCACCTGCCGAGCTCTTCATTCCATTCCTCGGCTGTCAGTGGCTCAGTGTATGGAGGTAATCGGTCTAATGGTAGCGGCAAGGGACATAGTTCCGTTTGCTCGTTTGCATCTCAGACCACTGCAACTATGCATGCTCAATCAGTGGAATGGGGATTATGCAGATTTATCGCCTCAGATAAATCTGGATCAAGAGACCAGAGACTCTCTTCTTTGGTGGTTGTCACAGGATCATCTGTCCCAGGGAATGTGTTTCCGCAGGCCAGCATGGGTCATAGTGACGACGGACGCCAGCAGCCAGGGTTTGTGGACTCAGGAGGAGGCTCTCCTCCCAATAAATATTCTAGAACTGAGAGCGATCTTCAACGCGCTTCAGGCGTGGCCTCAGCTGGCTTCGGCCAGATTCATAAGATTCCAGTGGGATAATATCACGACTGTAGCATATATCAATCAGGGGGGAACAAAGAGTTCTCTAGCGATGATAGAGGTTACCAAAATAATTCGATTGGCAGAGTCTCACTCTTGCCATCTAACAGCAATCTATATCCCAGGAGTGGAGAACTGGGAAGCGGATTTTCTAAGTCGTCAGACTTTTCATCCGGGGGAGTGGGAACTCCCTCCTGAGGTGTTTGCACAATTGATTCAGCAATGGGGCACACCAGAATTGGATCTGATGGCGTCTCGTCAGAACGCCAAACTTCCTTGTTACGGGTCTAGGTCAAGGGATCCTCAGGCAGTACTGATAGATGCTCTAGCAGTACCCTGGTCGTTCAACCTGGCTTATGTGTTTCCACCATTTCCTCTCCTTCCTCGTTTGATTGCCAGAATCAAACAGGAGAGAGCCTCTGTGATTTTGATAGCACCTGCGTGGCCACGCAGGACTTGGTATGCAGACCTGGTGGACATGTCATCTCTTCCACCATGGACTCTGCCACTGAGACAGGACATTCTGATTCTAGGTCCGTTCCAGCATCCAAATCTAGTTTCTCTGCGGCTGACTGCTTGGAGATTGAACGCTTGATTTTATCCAAGCGAGGGTTCTCTGAGTCGGTCATAGATACCTTGATTCAGGCTCGAAAGCCTGTCACTAGGAAAATTTATCATAAGATATGGCGTAAATATCTTTATTGGTGCGAATCCAAAGGCTACTCATGGAGTAAGATCAGGATTCCTAGGATTTTGTCCTTTCTCCAAGAAGGACTGGAGAAGGGGCTATCAGCGAGTTCCTTAAAGGGACAGATATCTGCTTTATCAATTCTACCGCACAAGCGTCTGGCAGATGTTCCAGATGTTCAGTCGTTTTGTCAGGCTTTAGTTAGAATCAAGCCTGTGTTTAAACCTGTTGCTCCGCGATGGAGTTTGAATTTAGTTCTTAAAGTTCTTCAAGGGGTTCCGTTTGAACCTATGCATTCCATAGATATTAACCTCTTGGAAAAGTTCTGTTTTCAGTTGCTATCTCTTCGGCTCGAAGAGTTTCTGAACTATCTGCATTGCAATGCGACTCGCCTTATCTTGTTTTCCATGCTGATAAGGTGGTTTTGCATACCAAACCTGGATTCCTTCCTAAGGTTGTTACTAATAGGAATATGAATCAGGAAATTGTTGTTCCTTCTCTGTGTCCTAATCCTTCCTCTAAGAAGGGATCGTCTGTTGCACAACTTGGACGTGGTTTGTGCTTTGAAGTTTTACTTGCAAGCAACCAAAGATTTCCGTCAAACATCTTCTTTGTTTGTTGTCTATTCTGAAAAACGTAGAGGTCAAAAAGCTACGGCTACCTCTCTTTCTTTTTGGCTGAAAACTACTTTTTTCTTGCAAATTGCGGGCAGTATTAGGCCCGCGGGTGCGCCAAATACTAGACTTTATTGCGTCATTTTTGGCGCAAATTTTTTTTGGCGCAAAAAGTACGTCCATGACGCAACTTCGTCATTTCCAGAGTCGTAGTTGACACCTAAGCCTTACACACGGTTGTGTCGTTAGTGACGCGAGTGTGTAATTTCCGCTTATTGTTGGCGCCAAAAAAATTTCAGTTTCGCTGTGCGTCATACTTGGCACCAAATTTTTTCATTAATTTTATACCCCTTTGATGTTTGCCTCTTGCCTTTTTATTTATCAGAGGGCTATGCTATTTGCATTTTTTCCCATTCCTGAAACTGTCATACAAGGAAATTGATAATTTTGCTTTATATGCTGTTTTTTCTTTTACATTTTGCAAGATGTCTCAATCTGATCCTGCCTCAGAAGTATCTGTTGGAACTTTGCTGCTTGACATCGGTTCTACAAAAGCTAAGTGCAATTGTTGTAAGATTGTGGAAATTATATCTCCGAATGTCATTTGTAATAGTTGTCATGATAAACATTTACATGCAGATAGTGTGTCCATCAGTAATAGTACATTGCCAGTTGCAGTTCCTTCAACTTCTAATGTACATGATACCTATGAATTTTAAATAATTTGTTACTGATTCTATACAGAAGGCTTTGTCTGCATTTCCACCTTCTAATAAATGTAAAAGGTCTTTTAAAACTTCTCATTCAGTTGATGAAATTTCAAATGACCGACAACATAATAATTTATCCTCCTCTGATGAGGATCTATCTGATACAGAAGATCCTTCCTTAGATATTGACACTGACAAATCTACTTATTTAATTTAAATAGAGTATATGCGTTCTTTATTAAAAGAAGTGTTAATTACTTTGGATATTGAGGAAATCAGTCCTCTTGACGTTAAGTCTAATAAACATTTAAATGCTGTTTTTAAACCACCTGTGGTTACTCCAGGGGGTTTTCCTATTCCTGATGCTATTTCTGATATGATTTCTAAGGAATGGAACAAGCCAGGTACTTCTTTTATTCCTTCTTCAAGGTTTAAAAAATTGTATCCTTTACCAGCAAATACTATAGAGTTTTGGGAAAAAGTCCCCAAAGTTGATGGGGCTATTTCTACTCTTGCTAAACGTACCACTATTCCTATGGAAGAAACATATTAACTCATAGTGAACCTGCTTGTAGCTTACAAATCTGTCATTAAAATACAGAGTACACAGCAGCACTACTAGCGCATAATTTAAATATGTCAAACATTCAACAAAAGTCTGTGTAGAATTGCAAAATACAATTAAATGCACAGTTAATAAAACGTAAAAGCATATCATATGTTATTGAAAAATTTCAACTATAAGCACTCTTTGGTGCATAAGTAAATATGTGATTGAAACAAATATATATCAATATCCATTACTGTTGGCTAGAGAGCCCAAACACATACATAGGCAATCAATTGAAATATAGATTGCAACTATAGGCACTCTTCGGTGTATAAGTAAATATGTTATTGAAACAAATTTATATATTGATATCCATTACTGATGGCTAGAGAGCTCAAACACATACATATGCAATAAATTGAAATATATACAAAGCGTTAGAGCTCTTAGCCATGTAGGTCAAATGTGAATAGACAATATGAATATACAAAGATATCGTACCCTAGTACATAAAGCAACTACAGTCTGGCTAACTGCTAAACTTAAGCATTCATGGAGAATAATATGCATCTTACCCTAGTTTATAGAGCAGCCACAGGGGGAATGAGTGCTACACTTGAGCATACATTGTGAATATTTTTATGTACTGTGCTCCCATACATTATTATGCAAAACATAGATGATTGAGAATTGTTGATCTATCTATCCTCTGGGTACAGGAATATATATGCAATATATCCTACCTATACTATTTTTGTGCATAAAGGACTCTCACGGAGCAAGGCTAGATGTACCAAGTATAATAGTTGAAATACAGGATGTGAAAGAAAATGTAACAAATGTACAGATTACTCCCAAAAATTGATCAGGTCATACCTGGAATTTAGGCCCTGAGGTGTTCTGGTTTTGAGATGGAAAATCCAGAACACCTCACGCTTGGCCAAAATGCTCTCAATGTCCCCTCCTCTTTTGGGGGCTGCAACTTTTTCAATGGCCATCCACCTAAATGTGTCCAATTTGCCATTGTGAGAAGTTGCAAAGTGCTGTACCAAAAGCGTGGTTGATTTGCCCCTCTCCAATGTGGAAATGTGTTCCCTAATCCTAGTATTGATATCTCTAGCCGTAAGCCCCACATATTGAATGTTACATTTAATGCAGGTGATAAGATAGATGACGTGTGTGAGTGCAATTCATGCATGTCCCAACATCACAGACCCTGCCTGTAATGGCTGATGTAAATGTACTAGAGACTTGAACATATTCGCATGGCCTGCATTTGCGATGCCCACATCTGAACATGCCTCTGTGGGAAAGCCATGAGCTCACTGTTTTTTTGTTGGTTGATTTTAGCTGGGGGGGGGGGGGGGACAATATATTCCCTAGAGTGCAGCTCTTTTTGTATGTGCATCTTATGCCTTGTTGTACAGCATCTTTAAGTTGTTCGTCAACTGCAAGTAGGGGGAAGTGTTTCTTTATTATCTTGCAGATGCTAGAGTATTGATCACTATATGTAGTTACACAAATATAGGAACAGTCACATTAGAGAAGCTAAGACTAGAGTCCAGGAAATACCCAGGGAAAAGCTTCTCAAAGACAGAGTAGTTCAGGATACCAAACCCTCTTTCAAGGGGGTTCACTTTGTAACTACATATAGTGATCTGAATCATGTGAGTTTAATTTTGACTATCCTATCCATTTAAATAAATTCAGAACTATCCTTCTAGTTCAACAGGGCCCATTTATGTTCACCATATATCCGAAGAATGAATATCATCGTATACCTATTCACATGGAGCAGATTTGCTTTTCAGGACATGAATTTCCGTTTTGTAACTTTACTACTGCGTCTTGCTATAGCTTCCTGAATTTTCACAATGGTTCTGGGAACCTTTTGTAGGATATCTTACATTTTCTCAATTTCTCAACTTGTTTCTTAAGCAACTTGGATGGAAAATAAATACTCCCAAGAGCTCTCTGTCTCCTCAGACCAGATTGTCAGAGGAAGCTAAAGTTACAGTCAAGTTGTGCGAAGCTTCAGTCGATTCTTAATCCTACGGTAGTGCTCTATATGAAAGTGTTAGGTCTGATGACTGCTGTATCACATGCCATTCTGTTTGCTCGGTTTCATATGAGACCACTTCTTCTTTGCATGCTGAGTCAGTGGTGCAAAGATTACAACCATCTTGCCCAAAGGATTCTTTTAGATCCTGTAACAAGAGGGCCTCTTTCGTGGTAAATAAATCACTAGTCTGTTTCTCTAGAGGCTTCCTTTCTTCGTCCATCCTGGACAATGACAGACACAAGTTTCCTAGATTTGGGCACAGTATGGGGGTTCAGGAGAGCGCAGGGAGTTCTGTCTCCTCAAGAGGCGAGGTTGCCAATAAATCTTCAGGGCTCTTCATAGCTGGCCTTTTCTGAAGGATAAGACTTACTTGCGTTTTCAGCCGGCAGTGTCATGGTAATCGCATATATCAGTCATCAAGGAGGAACTCACAGTACTCTAGCTATGGAGGTATCTTGATTCTTTAAATGGCAGAGAATAATTCCTGCATCATTTCTGCAATGCATTTTCCAGGCGTGACCAACATGGAACTGGATTATCTCAGTCGTCAGTCCCTTTATCCAGGGGATTGGATTCTTTATACAGATATTTTTAATCAGATAGTCAAGAAGTGGGAGTCTTCCAGAGTAAGACCTAATTACTTCTCGATTAAACATCAAGCTTCCCACATGTTTGGCGAGGTCCAGAGATCCTCATGCAGAGCTTGTAGATACTTTAGTTCCTTGGTCCGTTCTCCTGGCATACATATTTCCTCCTACTGTTCTGTTTCGAAGAATGATTGCTCGAATAAAGCAGTAGTCATCGTGAGTAGTTCCAGCTTGGCCTTGCAGAACTTTTAGTTCAAAGGTGCAGCTTTCCTATGTGATCTCTCCCTCGTCGTCATGACCTCCTATATCAAGGTCCATTTTTTCATCAAGTCTCCCAACTTGTAAGCTTTGAGATGGAATGCATAGATTTTAAAACAGCAAGGTTTTTTTAAGTGCTCTTGTAAATACTTTTATCTAGAATAGGAATCCAGTGACTAGAAAGATCTATCACAAAGTATGGAAAGTTTTTTTAATTGCCATTTTTTCAGAATTCCTAGAATTCTGCAATTTATACAAGAAGGTTTAGGAAATTGTTTGCTAGATTTATGAAGGGTCAATTTTTGGCCCTTTCTGTTCTATATCATAAAAAAATTGCTAAACTTCCTGATATTCAGAATTATGTTCAAGCTTTAGTCAGACTAAAGCCAGTTATTAGGCCAATACTCCACCTTGGAACCGTTTCCAGAGTCTCCGAATTGTCTTCTTTTTCTTGTGATCCATCCACCTTATCTAGTTTTTCATGAAGCTAATGCTGTTTTAAAGGGACACTGAACCCAAATTTTTCTTTCATGATTCAGATAGAGCATGAAATTTTAAGCAACTTTCTAACTTACTCCTATTATCAAATTTTCTTTATTCACTTGGTATCTTTATTTATAATGCAAAAATGTAAGTTTAGATGCCAGCCCATTTTTGGTGAACAACCTGGATTGTCCTTGCTGATTGGTGGATAAGTTCATCCACCAATAAAAACGTGCTGTCCAGAGTTCTGAACCAAGAAAAAAAGCTTAGATGCCTTCTTTTTCACATAAAGATAACAAGAGAACGAAGAAAAATTGATAATAGGAAAGTTGCTTAAAATTTCATGCTCTATCTGAATCACGAAAGAAAAAATTTGGGTTCAGTGTCCCTTTAAGAACCAAATTTGTTTTGTTTTTTTCTCCAAAGGTGCAAAAAAATCACAATAAAGATAAGGGAAATAAATGTGATATATAAGACAATATACAAAATTCCAAATAATTAAATATTCTATAAAGGATATGCCCATATAATGTGTTCAAATATAGTGTTCCATTGGTCTTCAAACCTCAAAAAAACCATGTATATCACAGTGTAATTCCACCTTGTGATATCTCAATATAGAATACACAGGATTTTCTACACACAGTGTATGCAAACTGTTCCTGACCAGGCCCTAACATACAATATTAAAATCTGTTTATTTGGAGTTTTTATTGTATATTTTATGTTTTTAATAAATACGAATGTACCGTTTTATCGTGGGGAAATACCAGTATCAAGTAGGTGTGCGCATTACATAGAGTTTAAGGTAGCTCTATTCCATGTAAGTAGAATGTACTCTGTTTTCGATATTGGGATATTACAAGGTGGAGTTACACTATGGTATACATTATTATTAATTTTTTTTGGAGTTATCAAGATTGTTGGAACACTACATTTTAACACATTATATGGACATATCCTTTATGGAATATAACTTCAATACAGAGATTGTGGCTCCTTTCTCTTGTAAAGGTGTATCCAGTCCACGGGTTCATCCATTACTTGTGAGATATTCTCCTTCCCAACAGGAAGTTGCAAGAGGACACCCACAGCAGAGCTGTCTATATAGCTCCTCCCCTAACTGCCACCCCCAGTCATTCTCTTGCAACTCTCGACAAGAAAGGAAGTATCAAGAGATATGTGGTGACTTAGTGTAGTTTTTTACCTTCAATCAAGAGTTTGTTATTTTTAAACGGTACCGGCGTTGTACTGTTTTACTCTCAGGCAGAAATTGGAAGAAGAATCTGCCTGGAGGTTGATGATTTTAGCGGTTTGTAACTAAGGTCCATTGCTGTTCTCACACATAACTGAAGAGTATGGAAAGAAAACTTCAGTTGGGGGGACGGTTTGCAGATCACCTGCTTTGAGGTATGTGCAGTATATTATTTTCTAGAGAGATGATAAGGTCTAGAAAATGCTGACAGTGCCTGATATATTTGAGGTAAGCCTGATACAGTGATTTAACGACTGGGATCATGCTTACAAGAAATGGGTAATATTCATGTTAACTTTCATATTACTTAGTGTAAAAACGTTTTGCATAACTTACAGAAAAAATGTTTTTTCTCTGAGGGTGATAAATCTTTATTTGGGGCCTAGTTTTCCACATGGCTTGTTAGATTACTCCTAGGAGTACTTTTCTCCAACATAGGTGTGTCCGGTCCACGGCGTCATCCTTACTTGTGGGATATTCTCTTCCCCAACAGGAAATGGCAAAGAGCCCAGCAAAGCTGGTCACATGATCCCTCCTAGGCTCCGCCTACCCCAGTCATTCTCTTTGCCGTTGTACAGGCAACATCTCCACGGAGATGGCTTAGAGTTTTTTAGTGTTTAACTGTAGTTTTTATTATTCAATCAAGAGTTTGTTATTTTAAAATAGTGCTGGTATGTACTATTTACTCAGAAACAGAAAAGAGATGAAGATTTCTGTTTGTATGAGGAAAATGATTTTAGCAACCGTTACTAAAATCCATGGCTGTTCCACACAGGACTGTTGAGAGGAATTAACTTCAGTTGGGGGAACAGTGAGCAGTCTCTTGCTGCTTGAGGTATGACACATTCTAACAAGACGATGTAATGCTGGAAGCGGTCATTTTCCCTATGGGATCCGGTAAGCCATGTTTATTAAGATAGTAAATAAGGGCTTCACAAGGGCTTATTAAGACTGTAGACTTTTTCTGGGCTAAATCGATTCATTATTAACACATATTTAGCCTTGAGGAATCATTTAATCTGGGTATTTTGATAAGATTATATCGGCAGGCACTATTTTAGACACCTTATTCTTTAGGGGCTTTCCCAAATCATAGGCAGAGCCTCATTTTCGCGCCGGTGTTGCGCACTTGTTTTTGAGAGGCATGACATGCAGTCGCATGTGTGAGGAGCTCTGATACATAGAAAAGACTTTCTGAAGGCGTCAGTTGGTATCGTATTCCCCTTTGGGCTTGGTTGGGTCTCAGCAAAGCAGATACCAGGGACTGTAAAGGGGTTAAAGTTAAAAACGGCTCCGGTTCCGTTATTTTAAGGGTTAAAGCTTCCAAATTTGGTGTGCAATACTTTTAAGGCTTTAAGACACTGTGGTGAAATTTTGGTGAATTTTGAACAATTCCTTCATATTTTTTCGCAATTGCAGTAATAAAGTGTGTTCAGTTTAAAATTTAAAGTGACAGTAACGGTTTTATTTTAAAACGTTTTTTGTACTTTGTTATCAAGTTTATGCCTGTTTAACATGTCTGAACTACCAGATAGACTGTGTTCTGAATGTGGGGAAGCCAGAGTTCCTTCTCATTTAAATAAATGTGATTTATGTGACAATGACAATGATGCCCAAGATGATTCCTCAAGTGAGGGGAGTAAGCATGGTACTGCATCATTCCCTCCTTCGTCTACACGAGTCTTGCCCACTCAGGAGGCCCCTAGTACATCTAGCGCGCCAATACTCCTTACTATGCAACAATTAACGGCTGTAATGGATAATTCTGTCAAAAACATTTTAGCCAAAATGCACACTTATCAGCGTAAGCGCGACTGCTCTGTTTTAGATACTGAAGAGCATGACGACGCTGATAATAATGGTTCTGAAGGGCCCCTAAACCAGTCTGATGGGGCCAGGGAGGTTTTGTCTGAGGGAGAAATTACAGATTCAGGGAACATTTCTCAACAAGCTGAACCTGATGTGATTACGTTTAAATTTAAGTTGGAACATCTCCGCGCTCTGCTTAAGGAGGTATTATCCACTCTGGATGATTGTGACAATTTGGTCATCCCAGAGAAGCTATGTAAAATGGACAAGTTCCTAGAGGTCCCGGGGCTCCCAGAAGCTTTTCCTATACCCAAGCGGGTGGCGGACATTGTAAATAAAGAATGGGAAAGGCCCGGTATTCCTTTCGTACCTCCCCCCATATTTAAAAAATTGTTTCCTATGGTCGACCCCAGAAAGGACTTATGGCAGACAGTCCCCAAGGTCGAGGGAGCGGTTTCCACTTTAAACAAACGCACCACTATACCCATAGAAGATAGTTGTGCTTTCAAAGATCCTATGGATAAAAAATTAGAAGGTTTACTTAAAAAGATGTTTGTTCAGCAGGGTTACCTTCTACAACCAATTTCATGCATTGTCCCTGTCGCTACAGCCGCATGTTTCTGGTTCGATGAGCTGGTAAAGGCGGTCGATAGTGATTCTCCTCCTTATGAGGAGATTATGGACAGAATCAATGCTCTCAAATTGGCTAATTCTTTCACCCTAGACGCCACTTTGCAATTGGCTAGGTTAGCGGCTAAGAATTCTGGGTTTGCTATTGTGGCGCGCAGAGCGCTTTGGTTGAAATCTTGGTCAGCTGATGCGTCTTCCAAGAACAAGCTACTTAACATTCCTTTCAAGGGGAAAACACTGTTTGGCCCTGACTTGAAAGAGATTATCTCTGATATCACTGGGGGTAAGGGCCACGCCCTTCCTCAGGATCGGCCTTTCAAGGCCAAAAATAAACCTAATTTTCGTCCCTTTCGTAGAAACGGACCAGCCCAAAGTGCTACGTCCTCTAAGCAAGAGGGTAATACTTCTCAAGCCAAGCAAGCTTGGAGACCAATGCAAGGCTGGAACAAGGGAAAGCAGGCCAAGAAACCTGCCACTGCTACCAAGACAGCATGAAATGTTGGCCCCCGATCCGGGACCGGATCTGGTGGGGGGCAGACTCTCTCTCTTCGCTCAGGCTTGGGCAAGAGATGTTCTGGATCCTTGGACACTAGAAATAGTCTCCCAAGGTTATCTTCTGGAATTCAAGGGGCTTCCCCCAAGGGGGAGGTTCCACAGGTCTCAGTTGTCTTCAGACCACATAAAAAGACAGGCATTCTTACATTGTGTAGAAGACCTGTTAAAAATGGGAGTGATTCATCCTGTTCCATTAGGAGAACAAGGGATGGGGTTCTACTCCAATCTGTTCATAGTTCCCAAAAAAGAGGGAACGTTCAGACCAATCTTAGATCTCAAGATCTTAAACAAGTTTCTCAAGGTTCCATCGTTCAAAATGGAAACCATTCGAACAATTCTTCCTTCCATCCAGGAAGGTCAATTCATGACCACGGTGGATTTAAAGGATGCGTATCTACATATTCCTATCCACAAGGAACATCATCGGTTCCTAAGGTTCGCATTCCTGGACAAGCATTACCAGTTTGTGGCGCTTCCTTTCGGATTAGCCACTGCTCCAAGGATTTTCACAAAGGTACTAGGGTCCCTTCTAGCTGTGCTAAGTCCAAGGGGCATTGCTGTAGTACCTTACTTGGACGACATTCTGATTCAAGCGTCGTCCCTTCCTCAAGCAAAGGCTCACACGGACATCGTCCTGGCCTTTCTCAGATCTCACGGATGGAAAGTGAACGTGGAAAAGAGTTCTCTATCTCCGTCAACAAGGGTTCCCTTCTTGGGAACAATAATAGACTCCTTAGAAATGAGGATTTTTCTGACAGAGGCCAGAAAAACAAAACTTCTAGACTCTTGTCGGATACTTCATTCCGTTCCTCTTCCTTCCATAGCGCAGTGCATGGAAGTGATAGGTTTGATGGTAGCGGCAATGGACATAGTTCCTTTTGCGCGCATTCATCTAAGACCATTACAACTGTGCATGCTCAGTCAGTGGAATGGGGACTATACAGACTTGTCTCCGAGGATACCAGTAAATCAGAGGACCAGAGACTCACTCCGTTGGTGGCTGTCCCTGGACAACCTGTCACAAGGGATGACCTTCCGCAGACCAGAGTGGGTCATTGTCACGACCGACGCCAGTCTGATGGGCTGGGGCGCGGTCTGGGGATCCCTGAAAGCTCAGGGTCTTTGGTCTCGGGAAGAATCTCTTCTACCGATAAATATTCTGGAACTGAGAGCGATATTCAATGCTCTCAAGGCTTGGCCTCAGCTAGCGAGGGCCAAGTTCATACGGTTTCAATCAGACAACATGACAACTGTTGCGTACATCAATCATCAGGGGGGAACAAGGAGTTCCCTGGCGATGGAAGAAGTGACCAAAATCATTCAATGGGCGGAGTCTCACTCCTGCCACCTGTCTGCAATCCACATCCCAGGAGTGGAAAATTGGGAAGCGGATTTTCTGAGTCGTCAGACATTCCATCCGGGGGAGTGGGAACTCCATCCGGAAATCTTTGCCCAAATCACTCAACTGTGGGGCATTCCAGACATGGATCTGATGGCCTCTCGTCAGAACTTCAAAGTTCCTTGCTACGGGTCCAGATCCAGGGATCCCAAGGCGGCTCTAGTGGATGCACTAGTAGCACCTTGGACCTTCAAACTAGCTTATGTATTCCCGCCGTTTCCTCTCATCCCCAGGCTGGTAGCCAGGATCAATCAGGAGAGGGCGTCGGTGATCTTGATAGCTCCTGCGTGGCCACGCAGGACTTGGTATGCAGATCTGGTGAATATGTCATCGGCTCCAAAATGGAAGCTACCTTTGAGACGAGACCTTCTTGTTCAAGGTCCGTTCGAACATCCGAATCTGGTCTCACTCCAGCTGACTGCTTGGAGATTGAACGCTTGATCTTATCGAAGCGAGGGTTCTCAGATTCTGTTATCGATACTCTTGTTCAGGCCAGAAAGCCTGTAACTAGAAAGATTTACCACAAAATTTGGAAAAAATATATCTGTTGGTGTGAATCTAAAGGATTCCCTTGGGACAAGGTTAAGATTCCTAAGATTCTATCCTTCCTTCAAGAAGGATTGGAAAAAGGATTATCTGCAAGTTCCCTGAAGGGACAGATTTCTGCCTTGTCTGTGTTACTTCACAAAAAGCTGGCAGCTGTGCCAGATGTTCAAGCCTTTGTTCAGGCTCTGGTTAGAATCAAGCCTGTTTACAAACCTTTGACTCCTCCTTGGAGTCTCAACTTAGTTCTTTCAGTTCTTCAGGGGGTTCCGTTTGAACCCTTACATTCCGTTGATATTAAGTTATTATCTTGGAAAGTTTTGTTTTTGGTTGCAATTTCTTCTGCTAGAAGAGTTTCAGAATTATCTGCTCTGCAGTGTTCTCCTCCTTATCTGGTGTTCCATGCAGATAAGGTGGTTTTACGTACTAAACCTGGTTTTCTTCCAAAAGTTGTTTCTAACAAAAACATTAACCAGGAGATTATCGTACCTTCTCTGTGTCCGAAACCAGTTTCAAAGAAGGAACGTTTGTTGCACAATTTGGATGTTGTTCGCGCTCTAAAATTCTATTTAGACGCTACAAAGGATTTTAGACAAACATCTTCCTTGTTTGTTGTTTATTCCGGTAAAAGGAGAGGTCAAAAAGCAACTTCTACCTCTCTCTCTTTTTGGATTAAAAGCATCATCAGATTGGCTTACGAGACTGCCGGACGGCAGCCTCCCGAAAGAATCACAGCTCATTCCACTAGGGCTGTGGCTTCCACATGGGCCTTCAAGAACGAGGCTTCTGTTGATCAGATATGTAGGGCAGCGACTTGGTCTTCACTGCACACTTTTACCAAATTTTACAAGTTTGATACTTTTGCTTCTTCTGAGGCTATTTTTGGGAGAAAGGTTTTGCAAGCCGTGGTGCCTTCCATCTAGGTGACCTGATTTGCTCCCTCCCATCATCCGTGTCCTAAAGCTTTGGTATTGGTTCCCACAAGTAAGGATGACGCCGTGGACCGGACACACCTATGTTGGAGAAAACAGAATTTATGTTTACCTGATAAATTACTTTCTCCAACGGTGTGTCCGGTCCACGGCCCGCCCTGGTTTTTTAATCAGGTCTGATAATTTATTTTCTTTAACTACAGTCACCACGGTATCATATGGTTTCTCCTATGCAAATATTCCTCCTTAACGTCGGTCGAATGACTGGGGTAGGCGGAGCCTAGGAGGGATCATGTGACCAGCTTTGCTGGGCTCTTTGCCATTTCCTGTTGGGGAAGAGAATATCCCACAAGTAAGGATGACGCCGTGGACCGGACACACCGTTGGAGAAAGTAATTTATCAGGTAAACATAAATTCTGTTTTTTAAGATCCTCTGACATTGAGTGCATGGTGGGAGGGGCCTATTTTCACGCACTTTATGCGCAGTTGATATTCAGACTGAGACATCCAGCTTTCCTAAAGGAGTCCTCTGGCATCTAGGACCACTATAGGGGTTTTTTTTTTTCCTGCAAAAATCGTGTTTAAGGGCAGGTAGGAGCCACAGCAGAGCTGTGGCAGTGTGTTTGACTGTTTTTTAACCGTTTTACCGTTTTTCTAATCCGGTTTGGGGCCTAAGGGGTTAATCATCCATTTGCAAGTGGGTGCAATGCTGCTTTAGTCTCTTATACACACTGTATAAATTTCGTAGAGTTTACTACTTTTTAACATTGTTTCTTTCATGTAATTAGCAAGAGTCCATGAGCTAGTGACGTATGGGATATACATTCCTACCAGGAGGGGCAAAGTTTCCCAAACCTTAAAATGCCTATAAATACACCCCTCACCACACCCACAATTGCTAGATTCTGTTAATCAAGCTTTACATCCGGGAGAATGGTCTCTTTTTCCCAGATATGTTTTTCAATTTTTCAGATGTGAGGGCTTCCAGAAATAGATCTGTTGGCATCTCGTCTTAACAAGGAACTTCCCAGGGGCCTATTTCAGGTCTGGGGATCCTCAGGCGGAAGTAGTGTATGCATTGACATTTCCTTGGAATTACCATTCTGCCTATATCTTCCGCCTCTAGTTCTTCCAAAATTCTAATGGAACGTTCGTTTGTACTGCTGGTGGTTCCAGCATGGCCTCACAGGTTTTGCGGATCTCATTACAGGTATGCGGATCTCATTCGGATGGCCAGTTGCCAACCTTGGACACTTCCGTTAAGACCAGACCTTCTATCTCAAGGCCCATTTTTTCCATCAGGATCTCAAATCATTCAATTTGAAGGTATGGAGATTGAACGTTTGATTCTTAGTCATAGAGGTTTCTCTGACTCAGTGATTAATACTATGTTACAGGTTTGTAAATCTGTCTCTAGAAAGATTTATTATCGAGTATGGAAGATTTACATTTCTTGGTGTTTTTCTCATAAATTCTTTTGGCATTCTTTTAGAATTCCTAGAATTTTACAATTTTTCAGGTTGGTTTAGATAAGGTTTTGTCTGCAAGTTCTTTGAAAGGACAAATCTCTACTCTTTCTGTTCTTTTTCACAGAAAGATTGCTATTCATTTTCTCCTCTTTGGAGTCTCAATTTGGTACTGAGGGCTTTACAGGTTCCTCCGTTTGAACCTTTGCGTTCTCTGGACATTAAAATTACTTTCTTGGAAAGTATTGTTCCTTTTGGCTATCTCTTCTGCTAGAAGAGTTTCTGAGTTTTCTGCACTTTCTTGTGGATCTCATTTTCATCAGGATAAGGCAGTGTTCCTTCCTGTTATTCATTATTTTGTTCAGGTTTTGGTTCTTATCAAACCTGTCATTAAGCCAATTTCTCCTCCTTGGAGTTTTAATTTGGTTCTGAAGGCTTTACAGGCTCTTCTATTTTGAGCATATGCTTTCTCTAGACATTATTTACTTTCATGGAAAGTATTGTTCTTTTTAGACATCTCTTCAGCTAGAACAGTTTTTGAATTATCTGTTCTTTCTTGTGAGTCTCCTTTTTCTGATTTTTTCATCAGGATAAGGTGGTTTCTGCTATCCTCATTTCAATTCTTACCTAAAGTTGTGATTTCTATCAACATTAGGGAGGAATTATGGTCTTTTCCTAAGATTTCTTTGGTAAGTTTCTTACATTCTTTGGATATGGTAAGAGTTTTGAAATCCTATGTTGAAGCTATTCAGATTTCACACAGACTTCTAGTCTATTTGTTATCTTTTCTGGTTTTAGGAAGGTCAAAAGGCTTCTGCCATTTCTTTGGCATCTTGGTTAAACTTTTGATTCATCATGCTTATTCGGAGTCGGGTTGATTCCCGCCTCAGTGGATTACGGCTCATTCTACTAGGTAAGTTTCTACTTCCTGGGCTTTTAAGAATGAAGCTTCTGTTTTGCAATGCAATGACTTGGTCTTCTTTGCATATTTTTACTAAATTCTACAATTTTGATGTTTTCTCTTCTTTAGAAGCAGTTTTGGTAGAATGGTACTTTAGGCAGCTGTTTCAGTTTGATTCTTCTGCTTATAATTTCAGTTTTTTTTCATTATAAAAATTGAAATTTTTTGATTTGGGTAGTGGATTTATTTTTCAGCGGAATTGGCTGTCTCTCTAGTGACTCTTGCGTGGAAGTTCCACATCTTGGGTATCTACTATCCCATACGTCACTAGCTCATGGACTCTTGCTAATTACATGAAAGAAAACATAATTTATGTAAGAACTTACCTGATAAATTCATTTCTTTCATATTAGCAAGAGTCTATGAGGCCCACCCTTTTTGTGGTGGTTATGATTTTTTGTATAAAGCACAATTATTCCAATTCCTTATTTTTTTATGCTTTCGCTCCTTTCTTTTCACCCCACTTCTTGGCTATTCGTTAAACTGAATTGTGGGTGTGGTGAGGGGTGTATTTATAGGCATTTTAAGGTTTGGGAAACTTTGCCCCTCCTGGTAGGAATGTATATCCCATACCTCACTAGCTCATGGACTCTTGCTAATATGAAAGAAATGAATTTATCAGGTAAGTTCTTACATAAATTATGTTTTTGCAGTTTATGTGGTAGTTTCTTTCTCTTAAAGGCACAGTACCGTGTTTAATTGCTTTTTGACATTTATTAAAGTGTTTTCCAAGCTTGCTGGTCTCATTACTAGTCTGTTAAACATGTCTGACATAGAGGAAAGTCCTTGTTCATTATGTTTAGAAGCCATTGTGGAACCCCCTCTTAGAATGTGTACCAAATGCACTGACCTTTCTATAAGTTATAAAGATCATATTATGGCTTTTAAAGATTTATCACCTGAGGTTTCTCAGACTGTCAAAAGGGAGGTTAAACCACCTAGCTCTCCCAATGTGTCAGAACCTATATCTCCCGCGCAAGTGACGCCTAGTACATCTGGCGCGTCCAATGCTTTTACCTTACAAGACATGGCGTCAGTTATGAATCATACCCTCACAGAGGTATTGTCCAAACTGCCAGGGTTTCAAGGAAAGCGTGACAGCTCTGGGTTTAGAACAAATACAGAGCTTTCTGACGCTTTAGTAGCTATGTCTGATATACCCTCACAATGTACAGAAGCTGAAGCAGGAGAGCTTCTATCTGTGGGTGACATTTCTGATTCAGGGAAGGCGTTACTTCAGTCTGACTCTGAAATGACAGCATTTAAATTTAAGCTTGAAAACCTCCGCTTGTTGCTCAGGGAGGTTTTAGCGACTCTGGATGACTGTGACACTATTGTAGTCCCAGAAAAATTGTGTAAAATGGACAAATACTTTGCAGTGCCTGTTTACACTGATGTTTTTCCAATCCCTAAGAGGTTTTCAGAAATTATTACGAAGGAATGGGATAGACTAGGTGTACCGTTCTCTCTCCCTCCTGCTTTTACAACAAGGTTTAATTCTCCAGCCTCTTGCATACATTGCCCCAGTCACTGTTGTAGCGGCTTTCTGGTTCGAGTCTCTTGAAGAGGCTATACAGGTGGAGACCCCTTTGGATGATATCCTAGACAGGCTTAAAGCCCTTAAGTTAGCCAATTCATTTATTTCTGACGCCATTTTTCATTTAACAAAGCTAACTGCTAAGAATTCAGGTTTTGCCATTCAGGCGCGTAGGGCGCTATGGCTTAAATCCTGGTCAGCCGACGTTACTTCAAAGTCTAAGCTTCTCAACATCCCCTTCAAAGGGCATACCCTATTCGGGCCTGGACTGAAGGAGATCATTTCTGATATTACTGGAGGAAAAGGCCACGCCCTTCTCCAGGATAGGTCCAACAAATTAAGGACCAAACAGACTAATTTTCGTTCCTTTCGAAACTTCAAGAGTGGCGCAGCTTCAACTTCCTCTACTGCAAAACAAGAAGGAAATTTTACCCAGTCCAAGCCAGTCTGGAGACCTAACCAGGCTTGGAATAAGGGAAATCAGGCCAAAAAACCTGCTGCTGCCTCTAAGACAGTATGAAGGAGTAGCCCCCGATCCGTGACCGGATCTAGTTGGGGGCAGACTTTCTCTCTTCGCCCAGGCTTAGGCAAGAGACGTCCAGGATCCCTGGGCTCTAGAGATTGTTTCCCAGGGATATCTTCTGGATTTCAAAGCCTCATCTCCAAAGGGGAGATTTCATCTCTCACAATTATCTGCAAACCAGATAAAGAGAGAGGCATTCTTACGTTGCGTTCAAGACCTTCTGGTTATGGGAGTGATCCACCCAGTTCCAAGGGAGGAACAGGGTCAGGGATTCTATTCAAATCTGTTTATAGTTCCCAAGAAAGAGGGAACTTTCAGACCAATCTTGGATCTCAAGATCCTAAACGAATTTCTCAGAATCCCATCCTTCAAGATGGAGACTATTCGAACCATCCTACCTATGATCCAGGAGGGTCAATATAAGACTACCGTGGACTTAAAGGATGCTTATCTCCACATTCCGATACACAGAGATCATCATCGGTTTCTCAGGTTTGCCTTCCTAGACAGGCATTACCAGTTTGTGGCTCTTCCCTTCAGGTTAGCCACGGCACCAAGAATCTTTACGAAGGTTCTAGGCTCCCTTCTGGCGGTTCTAAGGCCACGAGGCAAATCGCCAAGTCCCATACGGACATTGTTCTGGTATTCCTGAGGTCTCACGGGTGGAAGGTGAACGAAGAAAAGAGTTCTCTCTCTCCTCTCACAAGAGTTTCCTTCCTAGGAACTCTGATAGATTCAGTAGAAATGAAATTTTTTCTGACAGAGGTCAGGTTGTCAAAGCTTCTACCTTCCTGCCGTGCTCTTTAATCCACTTCTCAGCTGTCAGTAGCTCAATGTATGGAAGTATGGAAGTAATCGGCTTAATGGTAGCGGCAATGGACATAGTTCCGTTTGCCCACCTACATCTCAGACCACTGCAACTTTGCATGCTCAGTCAGTGGAATGGGGATTACACAGATGTGTCCCCTCTACTAAATCTGGATCAAGAGACCAGGGATTCTCTTCTCTGGTGGCTATCTCGGGTCCATCTGTCCAGGGGAATGAGTTTCCGCAGGCCAGAATGGACTATAGTGACGACAGATGCCAGCCTTCTGGGCTGGGGCACAGTCTGGAACTCCCTGAAGGCTCAGGGTTCGTGGACTCAGGAGGAAGCCCTCCTTCCGATAAACATTCTGGAACTAAGAGCGATATTCAATGCTCTTAAGGCTTGGCCTCAGCTAGCTGCGGTCAGGTTCATCAGATTTCAGTCGGACAACATCACGACTGTAGCCTATATCAACCATCAGGGGGGAACAAGGAGCCCCCTGGCAATGTTGGAGGTCTCAATGATAATTCTATGGGCAGAGGTTCACTCTTGCCATCTCTCAGCTATCCATATCCCAGGAGTAGAGAACTGGGTGGCGGATTTTATAAGTCGGCAGACTTTTCATCCGGGGGAGTGGGAGCTCCATCCGGAGGTATTTGCTCAGTTGATTCAACTATGGGGCAAACCAGAACTGGATCTCATGGCGTCTCGTCAGAACGCCAAGCTTCCTCGTTACGGGTCCAGGTCCAAGGATCCCAAGGCAGCGCTGATAGATGCTCTAGCAGCGCCCTGGTCCTTCAGCCTGGCTTATGTGTTTCCACCGTTTCCTCTGCTCCCTCGTCTGTTTGCCAAGATCAAGCAGGAGAGAGCTTCAGTGATTTTGATAGCTCCTGGTACGCAGATCTGGTGGACATGTCATCCTTTCCACCATGGACTCTGCCGTTGAGGCAGGACCTTCTACTTCAAGGTCCTTTCAAACATCCAAATCTAATTTCTCTGCGTCTGACTGGTTGGAGATTGAACGCTTGATTCTATCAAAGCGTGGTTTTTCCGAGTCGGTTATTGATACCTTAATTTAGGCTCGAAAGCCTGTCACCAGGAAAATCTATCATAAGATATGGTGTAAATATCTTCATTGGTGTGAATCCATGGGTTACTCATGGAGTAAAGTCATGATTCCTAGAATCTTATCCTTTCTCCAAGAGGGGTTGGAGAAAGGATTGTCTGCTAGTTCCTTAAAGGGACAGATTTCTGCTCTGTCTATTCTTTTGCGCAAACGTCTGGCTGAGGTTCCAGACATTCAGGCGTTTTGTCAGGCTTTAGTTAGAATCAAGCCTGTGTTTAAACCTGTTGCTCCGCCATGGAGTTTAAATTTAGTTCTTAAAGTTCTTCAAGGGGTTCCGTTTGAACCTTTGCATTCCATAGATATCAAGCTTTTATCTTGGAAAGTTCTGTTTTTAGTAGCTATCTCCTCGGCTCGAAGAGTTTCGGAGTTATCTGCTTTACAGTGTGATTCCCCTTATCTGATTTTCCATGCATATAACGTAGTTTTGCGTACCAAACCTGGGTTTCTTCCTAAGGTAGTATCTAATAAGAATATCAGGAGATTGTTGTTCCTTCATTATGTCCTAATCCTTCCTCAAAGAAGGAACGTCTTTTACACAATCTTGATGTGGTTTGTGCTTTAAAGTTTTATTTACAAGCTACGAAGGATTATTGTCAAACATCTGCTTTGTTTGTTGTCTACTCTGGACAGAGGAGAGGCCAAAAGGCTTCGGCATCTTCTCTTTCTTTTTGGCTGAGAAGCATAATCCGCTTAGCTTATGAGACTGCTGGCCAGCAGCCTCCTGAAAGAATTACAGCTCATTCCACTAGAGCGGTGGCTTCCACATGGGCTTATAAAAATGAGAGGCCTCTGTTGAACAGATTTGTAAGGCGGCGACTTGGTCTTCGCTTCATACATTTTCTAAATTCTACAAATTCTATACTTTTGCTTCTTCGGAGGCTATTTTTGGGAAAGGTCTTACAGGCAGTGGTGCCTTCCGTTTAAGTTCCTGCCTTGTCCCTCCCTTCATCCGTGTCCTAAAGCTTTGGTATTAGTATCCCACAAGTAATGGATGAACCCGTGGACTGGATGCACCTTTACAAGAGAAAACCAAATTTATGCTTACCTGATAAATTTATTTTTCTTGTGGTGTATCCAATCCACGGCCCGCCCTGTCATTTTAAGGCAGGTGTTTTTTATTTTTAAACTACAGTCACCACTGCACCCTATAGTTTCTCCTTTTTTCTTGCTTGTCTTCGGTCGAATGACTGGGTGTGGCAGTTAGGAGAGGAGCTATATAGACGGCTCTGCTGTGGGTGTCCTCTTGCAACTTCCTGTTGGGAAGGAGAATATCCCACAAGTAATGGATGAACCCGTGGACTGGATACACCACAAGAGAAATAAATTTATCAGGTAAGCATAAATTTGTTTTTGTTTTTTCTCCAGATTCTAAGAATTCAAAAGAGTGGCTTCTACATAATTTGGATGATGTTAGAGCTTTTTAAGTTTTATCTTAAGGTTACAAGGGATTTTAGACTATCCTCTATTCTGTTCATTCATTTCGGAGGTCCACGCAAAGGTCAGAAGACCAAGGCCGTTACTTTGGCTTCTTGGTTAAAAAAATGTATTCCCTAAGTCTCTCTTGGAATTTGGAATGTCTTCTCCAAGGCATATAACTGCTCATTCTACCAGATCAGTTTCCTCTTCCTGGATATTTAAAAGTGAGGCTTATGTAGGACAATTTGGCAAGGCAGCATTCTCATTCTCGCATACCTTTTTTAAATTCTACCACTTTGATGATTTCCCTTTTTACGAAGCAGCAGTGTCTGGAAATTAGGTGCCTGCTTTTTCAAACTTTTTATCCTGCCCTGATTACTCGTGGACTCCACAGCTTGGGTATAAACTCCCAGAAGTAATGAACTCGTGGACACTCACCACCTTCCAAAAGAAAACAAAATTTAGGTGGTGAGAGTCCACCAGGCCTGCCCATTTAAAAAAATTCTGCCAACAGTTCAAGTTTTGCACCTCATATCCCTGTTCTGTTTTTTCCTACCTTTCTACTTCTTTCTTCGCTATACATAAGACTGGCTAATCAGTGAGGTGGGTGGGATAGATCACTTCTGGAGTTTCTGCAAATCTTTGTCTCCTAGTGACTAAAAGTTATATCCCAGAAGTAATGAACTTGTGGATTTTCATCACCTTGAAATAAATTAATTTATCAGGTAAGCATAAACTTTGTTTTCTTTCCAGCTTTTTACAACAATGCTTTATCACTTTATTTATCTTTTCTGTTGGCTTGGCTAAATCTATAGAGGGTGGATGGAAAGAGGTTAAGTTTCGTTTTGAAGAGTTAGTTTGAAGTTTCTCCAAGCAAATTGTTTATTAGTAAACCATTTTTTAGCACAATCTCCTGCTTTGTGTCTTCTTACTCAGAATATAATGAAAAATAATTTAACTACACCAATATAATATATTATTACTATTATTATTATTATTATTATCATCAGTTATTGGTAGAGTGCCAATTATATGTATTTATATTTTTTCTATTACCTCTGTCTTTTAGCGGTTTTTCCTGAGGAGCTTGGCACTAGTGTCCCTTTAACAGAAATTGAAGTCAGAGGCTTACTGTACAGAACAATAGATGGTGAATGGGGGTGCAGAAAACGAGAAGAAGAATGTGAAAGAATTATTGCAGGAATAAATCGGCTGATAACACTAGGTACTAATGACTTGCGTCTGTGTGTATTTATAAATCTTTCAAAATTTCTAAAAAAAAAATATGCATTTTTTTCTCTTCAGTTCTCACTACTGTATATTTATTTAGATTCTAAAATGAAATACCATGCCTCTTGAGGTTAGTAGAAATTTCATAGTAGTACTCGGGTTCCTTTCCTGGTCCAAGTAAAGAAATGTTTCCTTTCAGTTAAAAATGTATATTTTCCCCATGTGTATTCCAATAATAAAAGGCCCTGACCTCCCCCAGTTTCCATTGTGGGAATTTGTTGCAACAACTTCACATATAATATTTTATCCCTGAAGTGTCACTTTTAAATATTTTGCTTGATTGTTTAGTACCTTGCCCCTCTATTTGCTTTGTTTTAAAAAGATCCATACTGATTTAGTATAACTTGTTCGATGTTCAAGATCAAACCTAATTTCTAAAATTTATAACGTACCTTTTTTATTTATTTTTTCTTCTGTCTGGAATATCACAAAAGCATAGTATGAAAAGCAATTTACTACTTTTCAGGAACACCACTGAGTCTTTAAAGGGCAACTACTCTTTTTCGTGAGTGCTTCTTAAAGGACTTAACAGGTTTATGGAAAATGTTAATCATGACTTAACACTGTTTTTTCTTTGAAATGCAGTAAAAATAACTTGTTAGCAAGTAAATCAGAATCACATTAACCTAGTTCCTTTGCTGAGTATATTTCAAAGTTTTAACTCAAACCAGTCCTTTTTATTGGCAGTGAGAGTCCACGAGAAACTTTCATAACCTATGGGAATCTCCTTCCTGGGACCACCAGGGGAGGCAAAGACACTCCAACAAAGCTTAGATATAGCTTCCACTTCCCCTACCCAACCAATAGTTATTTGCCTCGTATCATGGAGGTAGGCAAAGAGAGGTGCTCTGTTAAAGAAAAATTAAGTTTTTTAACTTGGATTTGGCTCTTCCGAGCTGGGAATGATATTACCATGTAAATCTAAATGGAGTATTGGAATTTCTTTACTTGTAGACGCTGGGTCTCCCATGCCTTTTTCCAGTTCCCTAAATCCCCTTTCTGATAAAGTGGTGTCTCTCACACTAAATTACAGACTTATAGGTAAGTGTCCCCTCTCTCATGACAACTTGTCTAATAGAGAATTGGTGTGAGGTTTTGTCTCTGTTTATAAGTGCAGTGTGCACATTTATGCCCCCGAATCATAACGAACCATTAGACCCGGTATTTAGCCGACCTCAAGGTGCTTCATGGCTGGAAGGAAGTTCTACCTACGCGCTGTTATACAGGACACAGATGATGATATAGGATCCTGTGGTACGGACAACATATCACTCAGACATAATGGCATTGTGACTCGCAATAGTGTTATGTTTACTTCCTCACCAGTACTTGATACTGGTCACTCAAAACATCATGCGTGCAGGCAATACCGTTCCCTGGGTTATTAAATTTACGACAGCCCGGCACAGCGGAGATGCAGTTTTCCTGCTGTACACAGCTCTTTTACACCCTTTCCTCACAGCTCCACTGCGCAACTCTCTGGTGGCAGAGCGGTAACAGCCAGATCGGAGGGGGTAAGATGCTCTAACAGGGCTTTGTGGGGACAGTTGATTTGTGCATGATAGCCTGGGGTATCCCATTGAGAGGTTCACGATTGTTGCTAAATTGTCCATAATACCACTCTGTACCATGGACAACTATATTAATGGAGAGTCTGGAGGAATCATCCTCGGTACATTCCATCAATAATGTTAAGTGTATGCTGTGCGAAAATAAATATTGTGCATTCTCCTGCGCAGTTATGCAATTTCTGTTTATCCTTGCGACTCATGCAGGAGGCCCAAGCTAGCATGAGCTAGTGATGTATGGGATATACATTCCTACCAGGAGGGACAAAGTTTCCCAAACCTTAAAATGCCTATAAATACACCCCTCACCACACCCACAATTCAGTTTTACAAACTTTGCCTCCCATGGAGGTGGTGAAGTAAGTTTGTGCTAGATTCTACATTGATATGCGCTTCACAGCAGGCTCAAGCCCGGTTTTCCTCTCAGAGTGCAGTGAATGTCAGAGGGATGTGAAGAGAGTATTGCCTATTTGAATACCATGGTCTTCCTCTAGGGGATCTATTTATCGGTCGTAGAGATTTCATCTCTTACCTCCCTTTTCAGATCGACGATATACTCTTATATACCATTACCTCTACTGATTCTCGTTTCAGTACTGGTTTGGCTATCTACTATATGTAGATGAGTGTCTTAGGGTAAGTAAGTCTTATTTATATTTATGACACTCAAAACTATGGTTGGGCACTTTATATATAAAGTTATAAATATATGTGTTTAAATTTATATTTGCCATGATTCAGGATAATCAGTATTCCTTCATTTCAGACTGTCAGTTTCATTTTCTTTCATGTAATTAGCAAGAGTCCATGAGCTAGTGACGTATGGGATATACATTCCTACCAGGAGGGGCAAAGTTTCCCAAACCTCAAAATGCCTACAAATACACCCCTCACCACACCCACAAATCAGTTTTACAAACTTTGCCTCCTATGGAGGTGGTGAAGTAAGTTTGTGCTAGATTCTACGTTGATATGCGCTCCGCAGCAGGTTGGAGCCCGGTTTTCCTCTCAGCGTGCAGTGAATGTCAGAGGGATGTGAGGAGAGTATTGCCTGTTTGAATTCAATGATCTCCTTCTACGGGGTCTATTTCATAGGTTCTCTGTTATCGGTCGTAGAGATTCATCTCTTACCTCCCTTTTCAGATCGACGATATACTCTTAGATATATACCATTACCTCTGCTGATTTTCGTTTCAGTACTGCTTTGGCTTTCTACAAACATGTAGATGAGTGTCCTGGGGTAAGTAAGTCTTATTTTCAGTGACACTCTAAGCTATGGTTGGGCACTTTTTTAATAAAGTTCTAAATATATGTATTCAAACATTTATTTGCCTTGACTCAGGATGTTCAACATTCCTTATTTTCAGACAGTCAGTTTCATATTTCGGATAATGCACTTAAATCAATTATTTTTCTTACCTTAAAAATTTGACTTTTTTTCCCTGTGGGCTGTTAGGCTCGCGGGGGCTGAAAATGCTTCATTTTATTGCGTCATTCTTGGCGCGGACTTTTTTGGCGCAAAAAATCTTTTCTGTTTCCGGCGTCATACGTGTCGCCGGAAGTTGCGTCATTTTTGACGTTCTTTTGCGCCAAAAATGTCGGCGTTCCGGACGTGGCGTCATTTTTGGCGCCAAAAGCATTTAGGCGCCAAATAATGTGGGCGTCTTATTTGGCGCTAAAAAAATATGGGCGTCGCTTTTGTCTCCACATTATTTAAGTCTCATTTTTCTTTGCTTCTGGCTGCTAGAAGCTTGTTCCTTGGCATTTTTTTCCCATTCCTGAAACTGTCATTTAAGGAATTTGATCAATTTTGCTTTATATGTTGTTTTTTCTCTTACATATTGCAAGATGTCTCACGTTGCATCTGAGTCAGAAGATACTTCAGGAAAATCGCTGTCTGGTGCTGGAACTACTAAAGCTAAGTGTATCTGCTGTAAACTTTTGGTAGCTGTTCCTCCAGCTGTTGTTTGTATTAATTGTCATGACAAACTTGTTAATACAGATAATATTTCCTTTAGTAATGTACCATTACCTGTTGCAGTTCCATCAACATCTAATGTTCAGAATGTTCCTGATAACATAAGAGATTTTGTTTCTGAATCCATCAAGAAGGCTATGTCTGTTATTCCTCCTTCTAGTAAACATAAAAAATCTTTTAAAACTTCTCTTTATACAGATGAATTTTTAACTGAACATCATCATTCTGATTCTAATGACTCTTCTGGTTCAGAGGATTCTGTCTCAGAGGTTGATGCTGATAAATCTTCATATTTATTTAAAATGGAATTTATTCGTTCTTTACTTAAAGAAGTACTAATTGCTTTAGAAATTGAGGATTCTGGTCCTCTTGATACTAAATCTAAACGTTTAGATAAGGTCTTTAAATCTCCTGTGGTTATTCCAGAAGTTTTTCCTGTTCCTGGTGCTATTTCTGAAGTAATTTCCAGAGAATGGAATAATTTGGGTAATTCATTTACCCCTTCTAAACGTTTTAAGCAATTATATCCTGTGCCGTCTGACAGATTAGAATTTTGGGACAAAATCCCTAAAGTTGATGGGGCTATTTCTTCCCTTGCTAAACGTACTACTATTCCAACGTCAGATGGTACTTCGTTTAAGGATCCTTTAGATAGGAAAATTGAATCCTTTCTAAGAAAAGCTTATCTGTGTTCAGGTAATCTTCTTAGACCTGCTATATCATTGGCTGATGTTGCTGCAGCTTCAACTTTTTGGTTGGAAACTTTAGCGCAACAAGTAACAGATCATGATTCTCATAATATTATTATTCTTCTTCAACATGCTAATAATTTTATCTGTGATGCCATTTTTGATATTATCAGAGTTGATGTCAGGTTTATGTCTCTAGCTATTTTAGCTAGAAGAGCTTTATGGCTTAAAACTTGGAATGCTGATATGTCTTCTAAATCGACTCTACTTTCCCTTTCTTTCCAGGGTAATAAATTATTTGGTTCTCAGTTGGATTCTATTATCTCAACTGTTACTGGTGGGAAAGGAACTTTTTTACCACAGGATAAAAAAATCTAAAGGTAAAAACAGGGCTAATAATCGTTTTCGTTCCTTTCGTTTCAACAAAGAACAAAAGCCTGATCCTTCATCCTCGGGAGCAGTTTCAGTTTGGAAACCATCTCCAGTCTGGAATAAATCCAAGCCTTCTAGAAAAGCAAAGCCAGCTTCTAAGTCCACATGAAGGTGCGGCCCTCATTCCAGCTCAGCTGGTAGGGGGCAGATTACGTTTTTTCAAAGAAATTTGGATCAATTCTTTTCACAATCTTTGGATTCAGAACATTGTTTCAGAAGGGTACAGAATTGGTTTCAAGATAAGACCTCCTGCAAAGAGATTTTTTCTTTCCCGTGTCCCAGTAAACCCAGTGAAAGCTCAAGCATTTCTGAAATGTGTTTCAGATCTAGAGTTGGCTGGAGTAATTATGCCAGTTCCAGTTCTGGAACAGGGGCTGGGGTTTTATTCGAATCTCTTCATTGTACCAAAGAAGGAGAATTCCTTCAGACCAGTTCTGGATCTAAAAATATTGAATCGTTATGTAAGGATACCAACGTTCAAAATGGTAACTGTAAGGACTATCTTCAAGTAGTAAGAAGTGAATACAGCGCCAACAAGAGGCCAAGGGATAAATATACTCGCATAGAGATAAAAGAAGATTATTTAATGAACCATGTTAAAAGCATAAGTAATAAAAGACTATATATAAAAAATGTAAAAAGCACATATAAATAAAATTACAAATACAGGAATATCTTACAGAAGTGGCTCAAAGGGCCAAAGCT
>NC_069502.1:535670469-535821468 GCF_027579735.1 Bombina bombina | reverse complement strand
GGGCCCATTGGCAGAATCACAAGTGTCTGCTAATTTGTACGTCCCTGTCTAATAACCCGTGGATGTGACCTTGGTCGCTTCAGGCCACTATGAACCCTCGACGGGGTAGGCCTACTGCCTAGTGACTTTACGCTCTTCTTTGCACACTTTAACAATGTTCTACTGATTTGATGTGTTTGCCTCAGCGGAGGTTTCTGTTGGGAGAAAGGTTCTACAAGTGGTGGTGCCTAGTGCTTAGAACTGCCTTCCCTCCCGAACATTTGTGTACTTCTCAGCTTGGGTATTGGTTTCCCATAGATTATGAATGTTTCTTGTGGACTATTACTGCCAATAGAAGGAAAATAAAAAAAATTCTATCTGATAATTTAGTTTCCTTCTTGGCAGTGAGAGTCCAAGCCGCTGCCATAAGGCATTATGTGTAGTGGTGGAAGTCATTTGCATCTCTGTACCCCTTGTCTCTCTCTTTACTTTTCCTTATCCTCGGCTTGAACTGCTGGGAGGGATATTTAAGCTTTGTTGGGGTGTCTTTGCCTCCTTCTGTTGGCCGGGTTTGGTTATTCCCATAGGTTATGAACGTTTCTTGTGAACTCTCACTACCAAGAAGGAAATTAAATTATCAGATGAGAATTATTTTTATTTTTATTGTTGCCAATTAATTTGTGGCTAGCTTTGTCCTGGTTAGGATGGAATGCCCTATACATATATATGGTGTGTGTGATACTTATTTTTTTTTTGTCTCATAATATTTTTAGATATTAGTTCTGCATTTATTGCACCAGTGGATCTCCAAGCCTATCCAATGTACAGCACCGTTGTTGCATATCCAACTGATCTCAGTACCATCAAACAGAGGCTAGAAAACAGATTCTACAGGTTAGTTACATCTGAATTGCATTTTAAAAAAATCACACTTCCGAATTTACTTGCATAATAAAATTTACTTTTTTAGAAACTCCTTTCCAGATAATGTAAAAATTTTACGAACAAAGTTTTAGGGGGTGGTAATGCTCATGAACACAATATGTAAATACTGAAAATCTAAAATTTCTCAATCCGCGATAAAATATCACAGTTCATCCAGATATGGAGGTCCAGTCCTCTAGGACGGCTCCTCTTCAAAAGGTTTGGGATCACCGGAAGAATTCTAAAAAGAAAAGCGTAAAGGGCACCTCATAGTGCAGACAGGTGTGGCAGATGCATAACAGCAGTTTAAAAAATCCCAAATGGATAACACTCTCTTTTAGTTGGCACTATATGATGAATAGTGCAGAGAAGGCAAGCTGATTATTACAGTCACCAGCAGATTGACACTCCGGTGAGCTCCTCCCAAATTCCTGTTGATTCCAAATCTTCTTGGCTTTAGGCAGGGTAGGACACACCAGGGTATAACAGAGCAGCCAGTCTTACACAATTGTAACTGGATAAATAAAAACTGATTCACTTTCGATTGTCCAATAGGATCACTTGTAGACCCTATCACGTCACCACAATGCAGCAAAATAATTTTGTATGCAATAGTATTTTTTATGAAATGCAGCCATCGAGGATGTTATACGAATAGGTATTTTATTTTGTATGACCTGTACTTTAATGTATATTTTATGTATATTGTGTTGTTTTTATGATTGAGACATCTACAAGCAATCAAAGGGATTTTAAACCCCAAATTTTTCTTTCATGATTCAGATAGATAATGTAATTTTAAACAACTTTCTAATTTACTTCTATTGTCTAATTTGCTTCATTATTTAGATCCTTTGTTGAAGAAATAGCAATGCAGATGGGTAAGCCAATCACACGCGGCATCTATGTGCAGCCACCAATAAGCAGCTACAGAGGCCTATCTATATATGCTTTTTAACAAAGGATATCAAGAGAATGAAGCAAATTAGATAATAGAAGTGAATTAGAAAGTTGTTTAAAATTGCATTCTCTATCTAAATAATTAAAGAAAGAATTTGTGTTTCATGTCCCTTTAACATCTCTATGGCAACAGACCTTAGGGATAATGCATATAGGGAGTGCAAGCTTATTCCTAAAACATGCCTGATGAAACGGCTCATTGTTGAGCTGAGAAACTAGTTGTATGCTGTTTTGTAACTTGATTTTATTAAAAGTTTTTATTTTTCCAGTTAAAATTGTGTAAGATTGGCTGCTCTGTTATACTCTTAAGTGTCCTAACCTTAAGGGTGCCTTCACCAGATTGGAATGGGATTTTTTGCACCAAACCTTGATAGAATTTGGATTTTCTGGCAATTTCTTAGATTTAATCTCAAATGTATACTCTGATGCTAATGCCACCATTCTGATAAACAGCAACATTTCAGCACCCTTTCCACTATACAGAGGGACTAGGCAAGGGTGTCCGATGTCACCACTCCTCTTTGACCTAGCTTTGGAACCACTTGCATTAAAATTGAGGAACACCTTGATTGGTTGTAAAATGGAAAAGGAGATTTTCCAGATATCTCTGTTAGCGAATTATCTCCTGCTATGTGTAACTACACCTGATGAACAAATTAAGGAGATAATCACTTATTTAGAGACTTATGGAAAAGTATCAGGGTATAAAATCATTTTTTCTAAATCAAGTGTACTATGGCTAAAAAAGTTTAACTCTAATATTGATCATCCATTTCTAGAAACACAACTTCTTAAATACATAGGGATTTTACTGTCCTCTTCACCGGAAGAATTGGTATAAAGATAATATAACAAAGATTCTAGACAATAGTATTAATAAACTAAAAAGTTGGTCTAGCTTTCCTCTCTTCACTTTCTGGTAGGGTAGCAGCTTACAAAATGTTCATCCTTCCAAAGATTTTGTACATCTTAGGAATGTTACCATTACTAATTAAACACCAGGATTCTAGATTTTTTTTTAAAGCATTACATGATTTCCTATGGCAGGGCAGAAAGCCCAGGATCAAATTGAATAAATTATACCTCCCTTATAATAGAGGGGGCCTAGCTTTACCCAATCTATTGCTATACAATTATGCTACTCTTTTGAGATTCCCACTAAACTGGCTATTTCAAACAACGAAGTTGACCAATCGAAATCTAGATAACAGACTATGTGAACCCTATCTCTTAACTTTGTTCTTCATGCCTCTAATAAAGAATTAGGAAAGAAAATGTATCATTACCCCCTGTTAAGAGATATTCTTAAAGCATGGAGGTCCTCTATGAAACTGTTGCAAATAAATGTTAGTAGTTCTAAATGATTACCCCTACTAGGGAATGTTCAGTTTCCTCCAGGTCTGAAATATACAGTGTTTCGGAGATGGAAGGAATTTAATATAACTAATATTGGGCATTTGTGTAACCTAAAGGCTAAAAAGAGATATAATTTCTCTTGTAAAGGTGTATCCAGTCCACTGGTTCATCCATTACTTGTGGGATATTCTCCTTCCCAACAGGAAGCTGCAAGAGGACACCCACAACAGAGCTGTCTATATAGCTCCTCCCCTAACTGCCACCCCCAGTCATTCTCTTGCAGCTCTTGACAAGAAAGGAAGTATCAAGAGAGATGTGGTGACTTAGTGTAGTTTTTACCTTCAATCAAAAGTTTGTTATTTTTAAATGGTACTGGCGTTGTACTGTTTTTACTCTCAGGCAGAAATTGGAAGAAGACTTCTGCCTGGAGGTTTGATGATCTTAGCGGTTTGTAACTAAGGTCCATTGCTGTTCTCACACATAACTGAAGAGTATGGAAAGAAAACTTCAGTTGGGGGGACGGTCTGCAGATTGCCTGCTTTGAGGTATGTTCAGTATATTTTTTTCTAGAGAGATAAGGTCTAGAAAATGCTGACAGTGCCTGGTATATTTAAGGTAAGCCTGATACAGTGATTTAACCACGACTGGGATCATGCTTGCAAAAAGGGATAATATTCATGTTAATACCTATTTCTCCAACATAGGTGTGTCCGGTCCACGGCGTCATCCTTACTTGTGGGATATTCTCTTCCCCAACAGGAAATGGCAAAGAGCCCAGCAAAGCTGGTCACATGATCCCTCCTAGGCTCCGCCTACCCCAGTCATTCTCTTTGCCGTTGTACAGGCAACATCTCCACGGAGATGGCTTAGAGTTTTTTAGTGTTTAACTGTAGTTTTTATTATTCAATCAAGAGTTTGTTATTTTAAAATAGTGCTGGTATGTACTATTTACTCTGAAACAGAAAAGAGATGAAGATTTCTGTTTGTAAGAGGAAAATGATTTTAGCAACCGTTACTAAAATCCATGGCTGTTCCACACAGGACTGTTGAGAGGAATTAACTTCAGTTGGGGGAACAGTGAGCAGTCTTTTGCTGCTTGAGGTATGACACATTCTAACAAGACGATGTAATGCTGGAAGCTGTCATTTTCCCTATGGGATCCGGTAAGCCATTTTTATTCAGACAGTAAATAAGGGCTTCACAAGGGCTTATTAAGACTGTAGACATTTTCTGGGCTAAATCGATTCATATATTACACATATTTAGCCTTGAGGAATCATTTAATCTGGGTATTTTTGTAAAATAATATCGGCAGGCACTGTTTTAGACACCTTATTCTTTAGGGGCTTTCCCTAATCATAGGCAGAGCCTCATTTTCGCGCCGGTATTGCGCACTTGTTTTTGAGAAGCATGACATGCAGTCGCATGTGTGAGGAGCTCTGATACATAGAAAAGACTTTCTGAAGGCGTCATTTGGTATCGTATTCCCCTTTGGGCTTGGTTGGGTCTCAGCAAAGCAGATACCAGGGACTGTAAAGGGGTTAAAGTTAAAAACGGCTCCGGTTCCGTTATTTTAAGGGTTAAAGCTTCCAAATTTGGTGTGCAATACTTTTAAGGCTTTAAGACACTGTGGTGAAATTTTGGTGAATTTTGAACAATTCCTTCATACTTTTTCGCAATTGCAGTAATAAAGTGTGTTCAGTTTAAAATTTAAAGTGACAGTAACGGTTTTATTTTAAAACGTTTTTTGTACTTTGTTATCAAGTTTATGCCTGTTTAACATGTCTGAACTACCAGATAGACTGTGTTCTGAATGTGGGGAAGCCAAGGTTCCTTCTCATTTAAATAAATGTGATTTATGTGACACTGAAAATGATGCCCAAGATGATTCCTCAAGTGAGGGGAGTAAGCATGGTACTGCATCATTCCCTCCTTCGTCTACACGAGTCTTGCCCACTCAGGAGGCCCCTAGTACATCTAGCGCGCCAATCCTCCTTACTATGCAACAATTAACGGCTGTAATGGATAATTCTATCAAAAACATTTTAGCCAAAATGCCCACTTATCAGCGTAAGCGCGACTGCTCTGTTTTAGATACTGAAGAGCATGAGGACGCTGATGATAATGGTTCTGAAATGCCCCTACACCAGTCTGAGGGGGCCAGGGAGGTTTTGTCTGAGGGAGAAATTTCAGATTCAGGGAAAATTTCTCAACAAGCTGAACCCGATGTGATTACATTTAAATTTAAGTTGGAACATCTCCGCGCTCTGCTTAAGGAGGTATTATCCACTCTGGATGATTGTGAGAATTTGATCATCCCAGAGAAACTATGTAAAATGGACAAGTTCCTAGAGGTCCCGGGGCTCCCAGAAGCTTTTCCTATACCCAAGCGGGTGGCGGACATTGTAAATAAAGAATGGGAAAGGCCCGGTATACCTTTCGTCCCTCCCCCCATATTTAAAAAATTGTTTCCTATGGTCGACCCCAGAAAGGACTTATGGCAGACAGTCCCCAAGGTCGAGGGAGCGGTTTCTACTTTAAACAAACGCACCACTATACCCATAGAAGATAGTTGTGCTTTCAAAGATCCTATGGATAAAAAATTAGAAGGTTTGCTTAAAAAGATGTTTGTTCAGCAAGGTTACCTTCTACAACCAATTTCATGCATTGTCCCTGTCACTACAGCCGCGTGTTTCTGGTTCGATGAGCTAGTAAAGGCGATCGATAGTGATTCTCCTCCTTATGAGGAGATTATGGTCAGAATCCGTGCTCTCAAATTGGCTAATTCTTTCACCCTAGACGCCACTTTGCAATTGGCTAGGTTAGCGGCGAAGAATTCTGGGTTTGCTATTGTGGCGCGCAGAGCGCTTTGGTTGAAATCTTGGTCAGCTGATGCGTCTTCCAAGAACAAACTCCTTAACATTCCTTTCAAGGGGAAAACGCTGTTTGGCCCTGACTTGAAAGAGATTATCTCTGATATCACTGGGGGTAAGGGCCACGCCCTTCCTCAGGATAGGTCTTTTAAGGCCAAAAATAAACCTAATTTTCGTCCCTTTCGTAGAAACGGACCAGCCCCAAGTGCTACGTCCTCTAAGCAAGAGGGTAATACTTCTCAAGCCAAGCCAGCCTGGAGACCAATGCAAGGCTGGAACAAGGGAAAGCAGGCCAAGAAACCTGCCACTGCTACCAAGACAGCATGAAATGTTGGCCCCCGATCCGGGACCGGATCTGGTGGGGGGCAGACTCTCTCTCTTCGCTCAGGCTTGGGCAAGAGATGTTCTGGATCCTTGGGCACTAGAAATAGTCTCCCAAGGTTATCTTCTGGAATTCAAGGGGCTTCCCCCAAGGGGGAGGTTCCACAGGTCTCAATTGTCTTCAGACCACATAAAAAGACAGGCATTCTTACATTGTGTAGAAGACCTGTTAAAAATGGGAGTGATTCATCCTGTTCCATTAGGAGAACAAGGTATGGGGTTCTACTCCAATCTGTTCATAGTTCCCAAAAAAGAGGGAACGTTCAGACCAATCTTAGATCTCAAGATCTTAAACAAGTTTCTCAAGGTTCCATCGTTCAAAATGGAAACCATTCGAACAATTCTTCCTTCCATCCAGGAAGGTCAATTCATGACCACGGTGGATTTAAAGGATGCGTATCTACATATTCCTATCCACAAGGAACATCATCGGTTCCTAAGGTTCGCATTCCTGGACAAGCATTACCAGTTCGTGGCGCTTCCTTTCGGATTAGCCACTGCTCCAAGGATTTTCACAAAGGTACTAGGGTCCCTTCTAGCGGTGCTAAGACCAAGGGGCATTGCAGTAGTACCTTACTTGGACGACATTCTGATTCAAGCGTCGTCCCTTCCTCAAGCAAAGGCTCACACGGACATAGTCCTGGCCTTTCTCAGATCTCACGGATGGAAAGTGAACGTGGAAAAGAGTTCTCTATCTCCGTCGACAAGGGTTCCCTTCTTGGGAACAATAATAGACTCCTTAGAAATGAGGATTTTTCTGACAGAGGCCAAAAAAACAAAACTTCTAAACTCTTGTCAAACACTTCATTCCGTTCCTCTTCCTTCCATAGCGCAGTGCATGGAAGTAATAGGTTTGATGGTAGCGGCAATGGACATAGTTCCTTTTGCGCGCATTCATCTAAGACCATTACAACTGTGCATGCTCAGTCAGTGGAATGGGGACTATACAGACTTGTCTCCGAAGATACAAGTAAATCAGAGGACCAGAGACTCACTCCGTTGGTGGCTGTCCCTGGACAACCTGTCACAAGGGATGACCTTCCGCAGACCAGAGTGGGTCATTGTCACGACCGACGCCAGTCTGATGGGCTGGGGCGCGGTCTGGGGATCCCTGAAAGCTCAGGGTCTTTGGTCTCGGGAAGAATCTCTTCTACCGATAAATATTCTGGAACTGAGAGCGATATTCAATGCTCTCAAGGCTTGGCCTCAGCTAGCAAAGGCCAAGTTCATACGGTTTCAATCAGACAACATGACGACTGTTGCGTACATCAACCATCAGGGGGGAACAAGGAGTTCCCTGGCGATGGAAGAAGTGACCAAAATCATTCAATGGGCGGAGACTCACTCCTGCCACCTGTCTGCAATCCACATCCCAGGAGTGGAAAATTGGGAAGCGGATTTTCTGAGTCGTCAGACATTACATCCGGGGGAGTGGGAACTCCATCCGGAAATCTTTGCCCAAATTACTCAACTGTGGGGCATTCCAGACATGGATCTGATGGCCTCTCGTCAGAACTTCAAGGTTCCTTGCTACGGGTCCAGATCCAGGGATCCCAAGGCGACTCTAGTAGATGCACTAGTAGCACCTTCAAACTAGCTTATGTATTCCCGCCGTTTCCTCTCATCCCCAGGCTGGTAGCCAGGATCCATCAGGAGAGGGCGTCGGTGATCTTGATAGCTCCTGCGTGGCCACGCAGGACTTGGTATGCAGATCTGGTGAATATGTCATCGGCTCCACCATGGAAGCTACCTTTGAGACGAGACTTTCTTGTTCAAGGTCCGTTCGAACATCCGAATCTGATCTCACTCCAGCTGACTGCTTGGAGATTGAACGCTTGATCTTATCAAAACGAGGGTTCTCGGATTCTGTTATTGATACTCTTGTTCAGGCCAGAAAGCCTGTAACTAGAAAAATTTACCACAAAATATGGAAAAAATATATCTGTTGGTGTGAATCTAAAGGATTCCCTTGGGACAAGGTAAAGATTCCTAAGATTCTATCCTTTCTTCAAGAAGGATTGGAGAAAGGATTATCTGCAAGTTCCTTGAAGGGACAGATTTCTGCCTTGTCTGTGTTACTCCACAAAAAGCTGGCAGCTGTGCCAGATGTTCAAGCCTTTGTTCAGGCTCTGGTTAGAATCAAGCCTGTTTACAAACCTTTGACTCCTCCTTGGAGTCTCAACTTAGTTCTTTCAGTTCTTCAGGGGGTTCCGTTTGAACCCTTACATTCCGTTGATATTAAGTTATTATCTTGGAAAGTTTTGTTTTTGGTTGCAATTTCTTCTGCCAGAAGAGTTTCAGAATTATCTGCTCTGCAGTGTTCTCCTCCTTATCTGGTGTTCCATGCAGATAAGGTGGTTTTACGTACTAAACCTGGTTTTCTTCCAAAAGTTGTTTCTAACAAAAACATTAACCAGGAGATAGTCGTGCCTTCTTTGTGTCCGAAACCAGTTTCGAAGAAGGAACGTTTGTTGCACAATTTGGATGTTGTTCGCGCTCTAAAATTCTATTTAGATGCTACAAAGGATTTTAGACAAACATCTTCCTTGTTTGTTGTTTATTCTGGTAAAAGGAGAGGTCAAAAAGCAACTTCTACCTCTCTCTCTTTTTGGATTAAAAGCATCATCAGATTGGCTTACGAGACTGCCGGACGGCAGCCTCCTGAAAGAATCACAGCTCATTCCACTAGGGCTGTGGCTTCCACATGGGCCTTCAAGAACGAGGCTTCTGTTGATCAGATATGTAGGGCAGCGACTTGGTCTTCACTGCACACTTTTACCAAATTTGACAAGTTTGATACTTTTGCTTCTTCTGAGGCTATTTTTGGGAGAAAGGTTTTGCAAGCCGTGGTGCCTTCCATTTAGGTGACCTGATTTGCTCCCTCCCTTCATCCGTGTCCTAAAGCTTTGGTATTGGTTCCCACAAGTAAGGATGACGCCGTGGACCGGACACACCTATGTTGGAGAAAACAGAATTTATGTTTACCTGATAAATTACTTTCTCCAACGGTGTGTCCGGTCCACGGCCCGCCCTGGTTTTTTAATCAGGTCTGATAATTTATTTTCTTTAACTACAGTCACCACGGTATCATATGGTTTCTCCTATGCAAATATTCCTCCTTAACGTCGGTCGAATGACTGGGGTAGGCGGAGCCTAGGAGGGATCATGTGACCAGCTTTGCTGGGCTCTTTGCCATTTCCTGTTGGGGAAGAGAATATCCCACAAGTAAGGATGACGCCGTGGACCGGACACACCGTTGGAGAAAGTAATTTATCAGGTAAACATAAATTCTGTTATTACTTAGTGTAAAAACATTTGCATGATTTATAAATAAAAACGTTTTTTCTCTGAGGGTGATAAATCTTTATTTGGGGCCTAATTTCCACATGGCTTGTTAGATTACTCCTAGGAGTACTTTTTTAAGGCCCTCTGACTTTGAGTGCATGGTGGGAGGGGCCTATTTTCGTTTTCAGTCTAAAACATCCAGCTTCCCTGAAGGAGTCCTCTGGCTTATAGGACCTCTATAGAGGGTTTTGTTTCTGCAAAAATCGTTTTTAAGGGCAGGTAGGAGCCACAGCACAGCTGTGGCAGTGTGTTTGACTGTTAACAGGTTTAATGTTTTTCTAATTCGTTTTTTTGGGCCTAAGGGGTTAATCATCCATTTGCAAGTGGGTGCAATGCTGCTTTAGTCCCTTATACACACTGTAAACATTTCGTAGTGTTTACTACTTTTTTTCCCACTGTTTTGCAGTTTATGTGGTAGTTTTTTTTCTCTTAAAGGCACAGTACCGTTTATTATTATTGTTTTTTTCACATTTATTAAAGTGTTTTCCAAGCTTGCTTGTCTCATTACTAGTCTGTTAAACATGTCTGACATAGAGGAAACTCCTTGTTCATTATGTTTAGAAGCCATTGTGGAACCCCCTCTTAGAATGTGTATCAAATGCACTGACCTTTCTATAAGTTATAAAGACCATATTATGGCTTTTAAAGATTTATCACCTGAGGTTTCTGAGACTGACAAAAGGGAGGTTATGTAATTTAAAGTTAGGAGAAAGAGGTATCGTGTGGCACACTTGTTAAAGAGCCTAAATAGCTGTACCGTAGGTTAGCACGAGGTATATAGGTATTTAAAATATAACTTTTATTATAAATAGGACTAAAAAAATTATACACACAAAAATATTTTGATTTTAAATTAAGAACATAAATGTAGCTGAAGAGAGAGGGGGGGATGACCATATAAAGTGTATTAACTCTGTACCATCATATCAATCCTATTCAGCTAGGACACACTGTGTCATAGGATGTTAGCAACAAAATTAAGTTGTAGGGTATAATAACACCTGGACACCAATAGGGGTAACAGCAATAAAAAGCTACATCAGATAAATTGGGATACTTGGTTAAGTGATATAATCAGTTAAAAAATTAGGGTTAGTTCCAAAAGAAACTGCCCTATAGTGAAAATACTAGTAGACTTGCTTCTTTTGTGAGCGATTACAATGAAAGAAGTGTTTCCCATAAATTGGGATGGGAATATTCACAATAATTATCTATTTGTAAATAGTAACCCTGGTGTATATTGACAAATATGTTAGATTCATATAAAGAACAGTGTCAGTGTTTTATTATTGAATCATTAGTAGAGTTAAGACAATGCTTGAGCCAGATAGACTGGCAACTCTTTATTCAACACAATAAATTGTATGAGTTTGTGTCAGGCTACCACCAGGATTATCAGTTAGGTAGTTAAATACTATGGGTACCAGGGACACCCGTATAGATTAGTGATATTAAAACATAATTTAGATGGTTCTAGGACTTTACAAAGGTGCCTAAAGCACAGAACACATACTGCTACCAAAAAAAATTTCTTGTAGATTAACTAGTACATATAACTGTGCAAAGAGCACACAATCATCAGATCGTTTAGGTAGTAGGTAGTGTAAATTCGTTCTAGAAGTGAGTAACACCACAAATATTTTCTATAAGGTGCTAGTTTTAGCGGTGCATACAGCACATTTGGTTTCTGTTTTAAAATTTAAATGTCTAGTGCAGCAATGTGGAGGTATCTCATGCTAATGGTTTCTTTCAGCCACCAGAGCGGTTAGCTCCTGTTGAATGCTAGATCTAGCAATGCATACTGCACATTATTTATCCTTATAAAAGTATAGGAGTCTGGTGTAACAATGTGGGAGCATATAATGCTGTTATTAAATGGTTAACACCAGAATAATCGCTATATTTTGGTTGCTAGATTGAGCAATGTATACAGCATGTTATATATCAATTATAAAGTTTTGTAGAGGCGACTGGTGCTGCTATTATCAATCAACCACTAGAGCGAGTATTATACAAAACAAGTAACCCTGGTTTCCCCATGCGTATTACCCACTAACTAACATGATCAGCAAAATTTAAGGTATAAACCATAAGTATACTAATTTTTTAAACAAAGTCACAAAAGAAGTAGTGCGAACGCCTGACGCGCGTTTCGCCAACTGCTTTGTCAAAGGGAGGTTATGCCATCTAGCTCTCCCCACCTGTCAGAACCTATAACTCCCGCTCAAGGGATGCCAAGTACATCTAGCGCGTCCAATGCCTTTACTTTACAAGACATGGCGGCAGTTATGAATCATACCCTCACAGAGGTATTGTCCAAACTGCCAGGGTTACAAGGAAAGCGAGACGGCTCTGGGGCTAGAACAAATACAGAGCTCTCTGACGCTTTAGTAGCTATGTCTGATATACCCTCACAATGTGCAGAAGTTGAAGCAGGAGAGCTTCTATCTGTGGGTGACTTCTCTGATTCAGGGAAGGCGTTACTTCAGTCTGACTCTGAAATGACAGCATTTAAATTTAAGCTTGAACACCTCCGCGTGTTGCTCAGGGAGGTTTTAGCGACTCTGGATGACTGTGACACCATTGTAGTCCCAGAGAAATTGTGTAAAATGGACAAATACTTTGCAGTGCCTGTTTACACTGATGTTTTTCCAATCCCTAAGAGGTTTTCAGAAATTATTACTAAGGAATGGGATAGACCAGGTGTGCCGTTCTCTCCCCCTCCTGCTTTTAAGAAAATGTTTCCTATAGATGCCGCTACACAGGACTTGTGGCAGACGGTCCCTAAGGTGGAGGGAGCAGTCTCTACCCTAGCTAAGCGTACAACTATTCCTGTCAAGGACAGTTGTGCTTTCCTAGATCCTATGGATAAGAAATTAGAGGGTTTCCTTAAGAAAATCTTTATACAACAAGGTTTTATTCTCCAGCCTCTTGCATGCATTGCCCCAGTCACTGCTGCAGCGGCTTTCTGGTTCGAGTCTCTGGAGGAGGCTTTACAGGTAGAGACCCCATTGGATGATATCCTTGACAGGCTTAAAGCTCTTAAGTTAGCCAATTCATTTATTTCTGACGCCGTTTTCATTTAACCAAGCTAACGGCTAAAAATTCAGGTTTTGCCATTCAGGCACGTAGGGCGCTATGGCTTAAATCCTGGTCAGCTGATGTCACTTCAAAGTCTAAACTTCTCAATATCCCCTTCAAAGGGCATACCCTATTTGGGCCTGGACTGAAGGAGATCATTTCTGATATTACTGGAGGAAAAGGCCACGCCCTTCCCCAGGATAGGTCCAACAAGTTAAGGACCAAACAGACTAATTTTCGTTCCTTTCGAAACTTCAAGAGTGGCGCAGCTTCATCTTCCTCTTCTACAAAACAAGAGGGAAATTTTGCCCAGTCCAAGCCAGTCTGGAGACCTAACCAGGCTTGGAACAAGGGGAAACAGGCCAAAAAGCCTGCTGCTGCCTCTAAGACACCATGAAGGAGTAGCCCCCGATCCGGGACCGGATATAGTGGGGGGCAGACTTTCTCTCTTCACCCAGGCTTGGGCAAGAAACGTCCAGGATCCCTGGGCTCTGGAGATTGTTTCCCAGGGATATCTTCTGGATTTCAAAGCTTCATCTCCAAAGGGGAGATTTCATCTCTCACAATTATCTGCAAACCAGATAAAGAGAGAGGCATTCTTACATTGCGTTCAAGACCTACTAGTTATGGGAGTGATCCACCCAGTTCCAAAGGAGGAACAGGGGCAGGGCTTCTATTCAAATCTGTTTATAGTTCCCAAGAAAGAGGGAACTTTCAGACCAATCTTGGATCTCAAGATCCTAAACAAATTTCTCTGGGTCCCATCCTTCAAGATGGAGACTATTCGAACCATCCTACCTATGATCCTTGAGGGTCAATATATGACTACCGTGGATTTAAAGGATGCTTATCTACATATTCTGATACACAGGGATCATCATCAGTTTCTCAGGTTCGCCTTCCTAGACAGGCATTACCAGTTTGTGGCTCTTCTCTTCGGGTTAGCCACGGCACCAATAATCTTTACGAAGGTTCTAGGCTCCCTTCTGGCGGTTCTAAGACCGCGGGGTATAGCAGTAGCCCCTTACCTAGACGACATCCTGATACAGGCGTCAACTTTTCAAATCACCAGGTCCCATACGGACATTGTTCTGGCATTCCTAAGGTCTCACGGGTGGAAGGTGAACAAAGGAAAGAGTTCTCTCTCACCTCTCACAAGAGTTTCCTTCCTAGGAACTCTGATAGATTCAGTAGAAATGAAGATTTATCTGACAGAGGTCAGGTTGTCAAAACTTCTAACTTCCTTCCATGCTCTTTATTCCATTTCTCGTCCGTCAGTGGCTCAGTGTATGGAGGTAATCGGATTAATGGTAGCGGCAATGGACATAGTTCCGTTTGCCCGCCTACATCTCAGACCACTGCAACTTTGCATGCTCAATCAGTGGAATGGGCATTACACAGATTTGTCCCCTCTATTAAATCTGGATCAAGAGACCAGGGATTCTCTTCTCTGGTGGCTATCTCGGGTCCATCTGTCCAAGGGAATGAGTTTCCGCAGGCCAGAATGGACTATAGTAACGACAGATGCCAGCCTTCTGGGCTGGGGTGCAGTCTGGAATTCCCTGAAGGCTCAGGCTCCTTCCGATAAACATTCTGGAACTAAGAGCGATATTCAATGCTCTTCAGACTTGGCCTCAGCTAGCTGCGGTCAGGTTCATCAGATTTCAGTCGGACAACATCACGACTGTAGCCTATATCAACCATCAGGGGGGGAACAAGGAGCCCCCTGGCAATGTTGGAGGTTTCAAAGATAATTCTATGGGCAGAGGTTCACTCTTGCCATCTCTCAGCTATCCATATCCCAGGAGTAGAGAACTGGGAGGCGGATTTTTCATCCAGGGGAGTGGGAGCTCCATCCGGAGGTATTTGCCCAGTTGATCCAACTTTGGGGCAAACCAGAACTGGATCTCATGGCGTCTCGTCAGAACGCCAAGCTTCCTTGTTACGGGTCCAGGTCCAAGGATCCCAAGGCAGCGCTGATAGATGCTCTAGCAGCGCCCTGGTCCTTCAGCCTGGCTTATGTGTTTCCACCGTTTCCTCTGCTCCCTCGTCTGATTGCCAAGATCAAGCAGGAGAGAGCTTCGGTGATCTTGATAGCCCCTGCGTGGCCACGCAGGACTTGGTATGCAGATCTGGTGGACATGTCATCCTTTCCACCATGGACTCTGCCGCTAAGGCAGGACCTTCTACTTCAAGGTCCCTTCAAACATCCAAATCTAATTTCTCTACGTCTGACTGCTTGGAGATTGAACGCTTGATTCTATCAAAGCATGATTTTTCCGAATCGGTCATTGATACCTTAATTCAGGCTCGAAAGCCTGTCACCAGGAAAATCTATCATAAGATATGGTGTAAATATCTTCATTGGTGTGAATCCAAGGGTTACTCATGGAGTAAGGTCAGGATTCCTAGGATATTATCTTTTCTCCAAGAAGGATTGGAGAAGGGTTTGTCAGCTAGTTCCTTAAAGGGACAGATTTCTGCTCTGTCTATTCTTTTGCACAAACATCTGGCTGAGGTTCCAGACGTTCAGGCGTTTTGTCAGGCTTTAGTTAGGATCAAGCCTGTGTTTAAACCTGTTGCTCCGCCATGGAGTTTAAATTTAGTTCTTAAAGTTCTTCAAGGGGTTCCGTTTGAACCTTTGCATTCCATAGATATTAAGCTTTTATCTTGGAAAGTTCTGTTTTTAGTAGCTATCTCCTCGGCTCGAAGAGTTTCGGAGTTATCTGCTTTACAATGTGATTCCCCTTATCTGATTTCCATGCAGATAAGGTAGTGTTACGTACCAATCCTGGGTTTCTTCCTAATGTGGTATCTAATAAGAATATCAATCAGGAGATTGTTGTTCCTTCACTATGTCCTAATCCTTCTTCAAAGAAGGAACGTCTATTACACAATCTTGATGTGGTTCGTGCTTTAAAGTTTTATTTACAAGCTACAAAGGATTTTCGTCAAACATCTGCTTTGTTTGTTGTCTACTCTGGACAGAGGAGAGGCCAAAAGGCTTCGGCAACTTCTCTTTCTTTTTGGCTAAGAAGTATAATACGCTTAGCTTATGAGACTGCTGGCCAGCAGCCTCCTGAAAGAATTACAACTCATTCTACTAGAGCAGTAGCTTCCACATGGGCTTTTAAACATGAGGCCTCTGTTGAACAGATTTGTAAGGTGGCGACTTGGTCTTCGCTTCATACCTTTTCTAAATTCTATAATTTTTATACTTTTGCTTCTTCGGAGGCTATTTTTGGGAGAAAGGTCTTACAGGCAACGGTGCCTTCCGTTTAAGTTCCGGCCTTGTCCCTCCCTTCATCCATGTCCTAAAGCTTTGGTATTGGTATCCCACAAGTAATGGATGAACCCGTGGACTGGATACACCTTTACAAGAGAAAACAAAATTTATGCTTACCTGATAAATTTATTTCTCTTGTGGTGTATCCAGTCCACAGCCCGCCCTGTCATTTTAAGGCAGGTGTTTTTTATTTTTAAACTACAGTCACCACTGCACCCTATAGTTTCTCCTTTTTTTCTTGCTTGTCTTCGGTCGAATGACTGGGGGAGGAGCTATATAGACAGCTCTGCTGTGGGTGTCCTCTTGCAGCTTCCTGTTGGGAAGGAGAATATCCCACAAGTAATGGATGAACCCGTGGACTGGATACACCACAAGAGAAATAAATTGATCAGGTAAGCATAAATTTTGTTTTTATATAATTTCAAGAGAAGTATAAAGTACCATCCAAAAATAACTTTCACTTTATGCAAGCAAAACATTACTTAAACAAGGTTATTCAAGAGGCCCCAGATTCACTTTTTCCAAAAACATCCGCTTTTAGACCACTCCAAAGCAGCGTCGGGCTCACTATCAGTTATCTATAAAATACTATTATCTTCATTTGAAAAACAGCAGATAGATGAACTATACACTAAATGGGTAAATATTCTACCCTCTGGTGGAGATGACAAAACTATACAAAAAAGTTTGCAGAGTATATACAAAAAAGATGTATCTACATCCATCAGAGAATCACATCTAAGACTTATGCATCCAGGACTACTTGACCCCTAAAAGAGTACAATAATGGAAGAAAGGAATAGAGAATAAGTGCATTAAATGTTCTAAATATAATCCAAATCTTATACACCTAATATTTGCTTGTCCTAGACAGTTACAATTATGGGCGAAGGTGGAATTTCTGTTAACCCGCATTCTTAAAATAAAGGTTCTACTTTCAGAAGTAAATGTAATATTTCTTACTAAACATCCACAGTGGGGCCAAAATACTAGATTCATTCAGATAGCAATTTTGAAAATGAGAACACTGATTTTTAAAAACTGGATTAACAGCAGACTCCCCACAATTAACCAGCTCAAAAATGCGCTGATGAGATATGTGCTTTTGGAAGAGTATGACTATAAAATGTATAATCCAGAAAAACTTGAGAAATATGTTAATGTCTGGGGAAAGTTTGTTAATTATATGGGGATAGACTATAAAAACCAGATAAATCTGATAATACAGGTCAAACAAATCAACTGGAACTAATCCTTTTGGGGGCAGGAGATGGGGGAGGGTCTGGGAGGGGGGGTAGAGGTAGAGACAAAGAGGTTTTTATTTTTCTTTGTTTTTTATGTATTTTTCGTTGGTATGTCCTTTGTCCATAGTTTCTTTAAAACTACTCTATTGATGACAGGATAAATACTTACTTGTTGCTGCTTGTAAAGCCAAATTTTAAAGTCTGCAATTGATTTCTGATTCTTTTTCATTTCTGCATATGTAACTGATAATGGATTTGTAATAAAATTAAAAAAAAAAGTGTCCTAACTTGCCTAAAGCCAAAATGAATTGGCATTTGGGAGGAACTCACCGGAGGGTCAGTCAGCTGGTGACTGCAATAACCAGCTTGCTTTGTCTACACTATTCATCATATAGTGCCAACTAAAAGTGTGAGTTACCCATTTGAGGGTTTTTTAAAACTGCTGTCATACATCTGTCACACAGTCTGCACTATGAGGCGCCCTTTATGCTTTTAATTTTCCTTTCTAGATAGCATACTGAGGTAGGACCCAGAGAATGCATATTATTACTTGAGCACTATATGGCAGCAGTGTTTGCAACACTTGTAATATTATACAAAGAATAATAAAGTTTAGTTTTGACGATTTTGTTTTTATGTATCTAATACTTAAGGACCACAAAATACATTATAATTGAATAAATGTCCAACAGACGCATAATAAAAATACAATGCAATAGCAGTTTGAATTTGAAAAGAGCTGTAGAATATTTTCTGGCAAATTGAAGTTAATACAATTTTGTCTCCCCCTGTATCATGTAACAGCTATCAGCCAATCACAAAATGCATAAATTTCTTTTTAAGGATACGATGAGTCCACGGATTTCATCCTTACTTGTGGGATTACGCCTCCTGGTCAACAGGAGGAGGCAAAGAGCACCACAGCAGAGCTGTATATATAGCTCCTCCATTCCCTCCCACTCCAGTCATTCTCTTTGCCTGTGTTAGTAATAGGAAGAGCTAAAGTTAGGTGTTAGTTTAGATTCTTCAATCAAGAGTTTTTTATTTTTAAAATGGTTCCAGTGAGTACTATTTTATTACAGGGTGTAGCCGTATTCCTTGTCAGCCTCTGGAGCAGAGATACAGGTGGCTTTAAAGCATTGGGAACTGGTGGGATTAATTTCTCACTGCGCCTCCCATACTGTGTGCTGCCCTTCAGATGATGGTCTTAGCATATATTAACTAAGACCCTGTATGTCTCCACAGAACGGCAGGAAGGAAAGAAGACTTCTTAATACTGTGAGACTGTTCATGCTGTCGCTCAGCACTAAGGTATGTGCAGCTTTATTTTCTGGGACAGTACTAGCTCAGAGACAGCTGTAAATTTTATTCATCTGACTTCCTTAATTTAATATACACCTCAGGACTTCTCTATTTAATACAAGGGAAGATGCGGTGGGGGAAGATCAGGATAAGGAGTGCTCAGGATATAAAATGGATGTTATTCCCTTTATTGTTAGAGCGCAGGTAGACTGTGGGCTTGACGCTGGGGACCCTGGTTACAGAGTTACAATATTAAGACTCCGGTGTAGGGGTAGTTGTTTTTAATTGAGGTTCCGGAATATGAGCGTGTTTTAAGGCATTGCTAAGACCGCATGGGTATTATTCAGTAACTTATGCTGGGACATTAGTTTTCGGCATTTTATTAAACAGGAAGTACTAGCGTGTTCGTTAACGCCCACGAAGGGCGGTGTTATCTTCACGCGCTCAGGAAAAGCTGCACAGTTGTTTTTCTGACAAAGTCCCATACGGAGCAGATCAGTGATTTTGCTGGCATTGCTAAGACCGCATGGTAAGATATTGAAGCAAGCGGTCTTGGGCAGTTCGAAACTCGGAGGACAGTAGTCTGAGTAACGAGGGGACAGGTAGGCGTCTCAGCAGAGCTGTTGAGGTGGCAGAGGCTCTTTAGATTAACGGCAGTCTTGCTTTTAAAAGACTTTGGGTTATTCTTTTAAGTCTCATGTTAGAACTACAAGAGTGTGAGTGCTGTTAATTTATGTTAATGAAATTTAAAGGCACAGTTACACGTTATTTTCAGAAGCAGTTTGTCTACAGTCTTATTAGGTTGTTCTATTATTTTTTCTTGCTTATTTTTCTGCAACCCACAACCAAATTTGCTTTGTTGCCATGGAAGATCTTCTGAATGTTACATGTTCCTTATGTTTGAATACCAATGTGGAACCTCCTGTTACTTTTTGTCCCTCATGTACTGAGAGGGCATTACAGTTTAGAGAACAAATGTTTTTTTATAAAGAGTTGACAAAAGCGGATGCTTCTCGGGGTTCTACCGATGAGATACAGAGTATGCCGCAACTTTCTCCCCAAGCATCACAGCCCTTAACGCCTGCTCAGGCGCAGCCCAGTACCTCGCAGCTTCTGCGATTACACTAAAGGACATAGCTGCAGTTATGTCATCTACAATTTCAGAAGCGTTATCTGACTTCCCCGTATTGCAAGGCAAACGCAGAAGGAAGGACACCCACGTGGTCAATACAGCTTCTGATGCTTTAATAGCGATATCAGATGTACCATCACAGGCCTCTGAATTGGAGGTCCTATCTGAAGGCAAACTTTCTGAATCAGAAAACGCCTTGCCACTGACAGATTCAGAAGTGGTTTCCTTCAGGTTTAAACTGGAACACCTCCGCCTGTTATTGAGGTAGGTTTTGGTGACTTTGGACGACTGCAATTCAATTGTAGTTCCCCCAGATAAATTGAGTAAGTTGGACAGATATCTAGAAGTTCCTTCTTATTTGGATGTTTTTCCAGTTCCCAAGAGAACTTCAGAGATTATTGCTAAAGAATGGGAGAGACCGGGTATTCCATTCTCTCCTTCTCCCATTTTCAAGAAGATCTATCCTATAGCGGACGCTATCAGGGATTCTTGGCAGACGGTTCCTAAGGTGGAAGGAGCTATTTCCACCTTAGCTAAACGAACTACTATCCCTATTGAGCATAGTTGTGCCTTCAAAGAGCTTATGGATAAGAAATTAGAGGGTCTCCTTAAGAAGCTTTATGTTCATCAAGGGTTGCTTTTGCAACCGGCAGCCTGCATTGTCACAGTTACGAGTGCGGCTGCTTATTGGTTTGAAGCTCTGGAAGAATCTCTTAAGACTGAGACTTTTTTGGAAGAGATTCAGGATAGAATTAAAGCTCTTAAATTGGCTAATTCTTTTGTTACAGATGCTTCTCTGTAGATTACCAAATTGGCGGCTAAGAGTTTGGGGGTTTCCATCTTAGCACGCAGAGCCTTGTGGCTGAAATCATGGTCTGTGGATGTATCATCCAAGTCTAAGCTTTTGGCTATCCCTTACAAGGGGAACACCCTGTTTGGATCTGACTTGAAGGAAATTATTTCTGACATCACGGGAGGCAAGGGTCATTTCCTCCCTCAGGATAAAAATTCCAAACAGAGAGGTTGACAGAGTAATTTTTGTTCCTTTTGAAATTTTAAGGGAATCCCCCCTTCCTCTTCTTCTAAACAGGAAGGGAGCTATTTGCAAACCAAGTCTACCTGGAGACCCAACCAGGCTTGGAACAAGGGCAAACAGTCCAAGAAACCCGTTGCTGCACCCAAGTCAGCATAAAGGGTTGCCCCCCCGATTCGGGACTGGATCTAGTAGGGGGCAGACTATCCTTCTTTGTCCAGGCTTGGATAAGAGACATTCAGGATCCCTGGGCAATAAATATAGTGTCTCAGTGATACAAACTGGAGTTCAGAAATTCTTCTCCCAGAGGAAGGTTTCTTCTTTCTCGATTGTCTTTAGACCAGATAAAGAGAGAGGCATTCTCACGCTGTGCAAGAGACCTCTCCTCCATGGGAGTGATCTGTCCTGTTCCAATTCAGGAACAGGGACAGGGCTTTTATTCCAATCTGTTTGTAGTTCCCAAAAAAGAGGGAGCTTTCAGACCTATCTTAGATCTCAAGAGTCTAAACAAGTTCCTCAGAGTTCCATCCTTCAAGATGGAAACTATTCGTACCATTCTTCCATTGATCCAGGAGGGCCAATTTATGACAACGGTGGATCTAAAGGAAGCATATCTTCATGTGCCTATCCACAGAGATCATCACAAGTTTCTAAGGTTTGCCTTTCTGGACAAACATTTTCAGTTTGTGGCCCTCCCTTTCGGTCTGGCCACGGCGCCCAGAATTTTCACAAAGGTTCTGGGGTCTTTGTTGGCGGTCCTAAGGCCTCTGGGCATTGCGGTGGGGCCTTATCTGGACGATATACTGATCCAGGCATCATCATTTCAACTGGCAAAGTCCGATACCGAAATTGTGCTTTCCTTTCTGAGAACCCACGGGTGGAAGATAAAGCTGGAAAAGAGTTTGTTGGTCCCTCAGACAAGGGTTTCCTTTCTGGGAACTTTAATCGACTCTGTTTCAATGAAAATTTTTCTGACAGAGGTCAGAAAGCTAAAGATTCTGAACACGTCGAGCTATTCAGTCCAATCCTCGTCCGTTGGTGGCTCAATGCATGGAGGTAATCTGTTTGATGGTAGCGGCAATGGACATTATTCCGTTTGCTCGCTTTCATCTTAGGCCTCTGCAACTAAGCATGCTCAGGCAGTGGAATGGAGATTATACAAATTTGTCTCCTCAAATAAACCTAGACCAGGAGACAAGGGACTCTCTTCTATGGTGGTTGTCACTGGATCATCTGTCCCGGGGGACATGTTTTCGCAGACCCTCATGGATGATAGTGACAACAGATGCCAGCCTGTTAGGATGGGGAGCAGTCTGGAATTCCCTGAAGGCTCAGGGGGTGTGGTCTCAGTCAGAGTCTCTCCTTCTCATCAATATCCTAGAGTTGAGAGCAATATTCAATGCACTTCGAGCCTGGCCTCAGTTAGCCGCGAACCAATTCATCAGGTTCCAGTCGGACAACATAACGACAGTGGCTTACATCAACAATCAGGGGGGGAACATGGAGTTCCTTAGCGATGTCCGAAGTAGCCAAGATAATTCGGTGGGCGGAGGCTCACTATTGTCATCGGCAATTTACATCCCAGGAGTGGAAAACTGGGAAACGGATTTTCTGAGCAGACAGACCTTTCATCCGGGTGAGTGGGAACTCCATCCGGAGATATTTTCAAGCTTGATTCGCAGGTGGGGTCGGCCGGAATTGGACCTTATGGCTTCTCGTCAGAACGGGTCCAGATCCAGGGATCCCCAGGCCGAGCTGATAGATGCCTTGACAGTTCCTTGGTCCTTCAGCCTAGCGTATGTGTTTCCACCGTTTGCTCTTCTTCCCCGGGTGATCGCTTGGATCAAACAGGAGAGGGCATCGGTGATCCTCATTGCTCCGGCGTGGCCTCGCAGGATTTGGTATGCCGATCTGGTGGACATGTCATCTCTGCCGCCCTGGAGGCTTCCATTGAGGAAGGACCTTCTCATTCAGGGTCCCTTCCATCATCCGAATCTAGTTTCTCTGCAGCTGACTGCTTGGAGATTAAACACTTTATTTTGTCCAAGCAAGGTTTTTCTGATTCGGTCATAGATACTTTAATTCAGGCACGTAAGCCTGTTACTAGAAAGATTTACCATAAGATATGGCGTAAATATCTTTATTGGTGTGAATCCAAGGGTTACTCATGGAGTAGGGTAAGGATTCCCAGAATTTTGTCTTTTCTCCAGGAAGGGGTTATCCGCTAGTTCCCTAAAGGGACAGATTTCTGCTTTGTCTATTTTGTTACACAAACGTCTGGCAGATGTTCCAGATGTACAATCCTTTTGTCAGGCTCTGACTAGAATCAGGTCTGTATTTAGACCTATTGCTCCTATGCATTCCATAGATATTAAGTTGTTATCTTGGAAAGTTTTATTTTTGGTTGCTATTTCTTCTGCTCAAAGAGTATCAGAGCTTTCAGCATTACAATATAATTCTCCTTCATGCGGATAAGGTGGTGTTGCGTACTAAACCTGGGTTTCTTCCTAAGGTTGTTTCAGATAAGAACATTAATCAGGAAATTGTGGTTCCATCTTTGTGTCCTAATCCTTCTTCTCAGAAGGAACGTCTGCTACATAATTTAGATGTGGTTCGTGCTTTAAAGTTCTACTTGCAAGCTACTAAGGATTTTTGTCAATCATCTTCTTTGTTTGTGTTTTTTTCAGGGAAACATAGGGGTCAGAAAGCTACGGCTACCTCTCTTTCTTTATGGCTGAAGAGTATCATCCGTTTTGCATATGAGACTGCTGGACAGAAGCCTCCTGAGAGAATTACGGCTCATTCTACTAGGGCCGTTGCTTCCTCATGGGCATTCAAAAATGATGCTTCTGTTGAATAGATTTGCAAGGCTGCAACTTGGTCTTCTCTTCACACTTTTTCTAAATTTTACCTGTCTTGTCCCTCCCATTTTCATTTGTGTACTATAGCTTTGGTATTGTATCTCACAAGTAAGGATGAAATCCGTGGACTCATCGTATCCTTAAAAAGAAAAGGAAATTTATGCTTACCTGATAAATTTGTTTCTTTTTGGATACGATGAGTCCACGGCCCGCCCTGTTTTTTATTAGACAGGTCTTTATTTTGTTAAACTTCAGACACCTCTGCACCTTAGCTCTTCCTAACTTTGGTTGAATGACTGGAGTGGGAGGGAAGGGAGGAGCTATATATACAGCTCTGCTGTGGTGCTCTTTGCCTCCTCCTGTTGACCAGGAGGCGTAATCCCACAAGTAAGGATGAAATCCGTGGACTCATCGTGTCCAAAAAGAAACAAATTTATCAGGTAAGCTTAAATTTCCTTTTATATACTGTGCAGTTTTCACATGCTCAGTAGGAGCTGGAGACTCAAAGTTTGCATATAAAAAGAATTTGCATGTTTTGATAATGGAAGTATATTGAAAACTTTTAATTTTAATTCAATGCTTTATCTAAATTTTGAAACTTTATTTTTTTAAATGTTATGTGTGTTTCTTTGATTACATTCTAGGCGCCTGTCTTCATTAATGTGGGAGGTGAGATACATTGAACACAACACCCGTACATTTAATGAGCCTGGAAGTCCTATTGTAAAAACTGCAAAATTCATCTCAGATGTTCTGCTTCATTTTATCAAGTATGTAAAGCCTAAGAGTTTTTGTTAATAAATAAGTAAATAATTAAAATAGTCATCATCTCAAAACCATTACAGTGATCTATTAGAAGTATATTATTGCTTTTGTAGACATTAAAATAATTGTTTTAAACCATTTAACTGTGGATGATAACACAAGAACGTCATCCGCACTATGCCATTACGTCAGATGACGACCACTTGCTGTCATCCTAGGGGGGCCGCTTTCAGACCTGATTGCAACGCCCTACTCACAGGGGTGGAAATGGCTCAGCAGTTAATGGGTTAGTAGGTTTCTCACATTATGTAGCTTCAGCACTTTTCCACTAACAAGTCAAGCAATTCACTTAAAGGTTGAAAGTTCATCACTTCCAATGTTTTAAGGCTTTTCTCCTTTCTTTAAATATACCCACCACCTTCCAGATCTCTGTAGTTTGTAACAAAGGCATAAGCCAATGCTTGTATAAAGAAATGTCTATACATCTTTGGAATTATGAGAAGTATAAGACTATACTTCCGATCAACATCCTCGAGTCGAGGGCGACCTACAATGCGCTTCTAGCGTGGCCCCAGTTCATTCTGTCTGTTATATCCGATTCCAAATGGACAACATCACAACCGTGGTACACAGAGTTCTGTGGCGATACAGGAGATGTCTAAGATCCTTCTGTGGGCGGAGAGACATCAATGTCAAATATCAGCTAGTCACATCCCAGGTGTAGAGAATGGGGAAGCGGCCTTCCGGAGCAGGCAGACTCTCCTCTTAGGGGAATGGGCTTTAAATTAGTAGGTGTTTCAGCCACTTAGTTCTGATAGTTTTGTTCACGGAACAGAGCACAATGTTTATTTTGAATTAGCAACAATTTCACAATATTAGCCAAACGGTATAGTACTTTTTGTAAATGCTTACAAATTAATTTCATTATATTGTGTTGCTTATGTACAAGTATCTGTCTCTTTTGGGCCAGAAGCTATTATTAATTGCTGTTCCACAATATGCTATCCATGATTTTCCCACTTTATTTATTTAATGTGGTTTAACAGTTCTAACATAACCTTAAGCGAATTTATCCATGAACGAGAGAAAATGTTATCAGTAGTAACTGATAAATATTTAATGTTAATGTTTAGAGAGATGCTACTGAATTTGCATTTTCTCAACCACATGAAGAAGGCAAAAACTTCTTGAATTCAAAGATCTTTATGAAGTCTTCCCCAATATGCTTAGAGTTAAGCCACTGGTAACCATAGTGGGGTTAAGCCACTTATCGCCAATCATAGGGAGCTTGGCTGTGGTACATGTATCCTATTGGCACCTAGGGGAGGGTTAAGCCATGGTGCACAACTTACTGACAACAATGGGGGTGGGGGGTCTTTGTTGTGCATAAGATCCGCCACATATGACAACCGCTATGCTACTTAGTGGTATTTTTTTGTTCTGTTGTTAAAATCACCACATTGACGAAAACCAAGAATTGCGCATGCGTGAAGTGCATGCACGCGCTGGATCGATGCAGAGCATTAATTTGGAGCTCAATATTCAGTTTGGGTGACCTTAGGGTAAAGATGGCTAAGGGGGCCATTTCAAAACAGCCGGAGGAGGACAAGTAAGTGTTTTTTCCAGTAAACTATATGTACATCAAAAATGGGCAACAGTTTTATGTAATAAGCGTTAATTAAAAAATCAAAATAACTTATAACAATTTTTTGGTTGACTTTCCCTTTAAGCGTTTATCATTGAAGTTTCTGTTCTTATTAGCCATATACTCAGCCAGAAGGGTTTTAATAATAATTATCAGCCTTGTCATGTGACTCTCCTTATTTGGTGTTTCACCAAGATGAGGTGGTTTTACGCACGACTTTAGTTTTTTTTCCAAAAGTTATTTCCTCTGCTAATATTAACCAGAAGATTGTATTTCCCTCATTATGTCCTAATCCAAAGTCTTTTAAGGGACATCTACTACATAACTTGGCTGTGGTTAGGGCTTTGAAGTTTTTCCTGCAGGCAACAAAGGATTTTCGACAATCATCTAGTTGGTTTGTTTTGTATTCTGGTAGACATAAGGCAACGTCTGTTTCCCTGTCTTTTTGGTTACGGAGCATTATTCGCTTATTTGGAGGCTGGTCAGCCTTTGAGGATTAGAGCTCATGCTACTCGATCTGTGTCTACTTCTTTGGCCTTCAAGAATTAGGCATCAGTGGAGCAGATTTGCAGGGTGGCCACTTGGTTAACCTTACACACCTATGCCAAATTTTACAATTTTGATGTGTTTGCCACTTTAGAGGCTTCTTTTGTCAGAGGAGTTTTGCAGGTAGTGCTACCTGGTAAATAGGTGTCTGTCTTCTTTTTCCCACCCTCTTTTTCAGCTTGGGTATTCATTCACTTTCACAACCATTAGAAAGAAAATGTAATTAATGCTTACCTGATAAATGTATTTCTTGGTTGTAAGGGAGCCCACAAACCCAGCCAGAATTTGTCTCAGTTATAGTTATACCTCTTTACCCCAGTTATCCCTTTCTTTTTCTACCTTCTCTCTTGATTGGACTATACAAACTATTGGGATAGGTAGGTAAGTATGCAGGGTCCTTAAAGCTCTGGATGGGGTGTCTGCCTCCTCCTGGTGGCCAGGTGAAGTAATTCCCAAGGGTAAGGTCGTGGGCCTTTACAACCAAGAAAGAAATACATATATCAGGTAAGCATAAATTATGTTATATATATATATATATATATATATATATATATATATATATATATATATATATATATATATATATATATATATATAAAAACATGTATGAATTTACCTGATAAATTCATTTCTTTCATATTGGCAAGAGTCCATGAGCTAGTGGCGTATGGGCGTATGGGATATACATTCCTACCAGGAGGGGAAAAGTTTCCCAAACCTCAAAATGCCTATAAATACACCCCCCACCACACCCACAATTCAGTTTAACGAATAGCCAAGAAGTGGGGTGATAAGAAAGGAGCGAAAGCATCAACAAGGAATTGGAATAATTGTGCTTTATACAAAAAAATCATAACCACCATAAAAAGGGTGTGCCTCATGGACTCTTGCCAATATGAAAGAAATTAATTTATCTTATAAATTCTTACATAAATTATGTTTTCTTTCATGTAATTGGCAAGAGTCCATGAGCTAGTGACGTATGGGATAGCAAATACCCAAGATGTGGAACTCCACGCAAGAGTCAGTAGAGAGGGAGGGATAAAATAAAGACAGCCAATTCCGCTGAAAAATGAATCCACAACCCAAATCAAACTTTTTAATCTTTATAATGAAAAAAACTGAAATTATAACCAGAAGAATCAAACTGAAACAGCTGCCTGAAGTACTTTTCTACCAAAAACTGCTCTGAAGAAGAGAAAACATCAAAATTGTAGAATTTAGTAAAAGTATGCAAAGAAGACCAAGTTGCTGCTTTGCAAATCTGATCAACAGAAGCTTCATTCTTAAAAGCCCAGGAAGTAGAAACTGACCTAGTAGAATGAGCCGTAATCCTCTGAGGTGGGGATTTACCCGACTCCAAATAAGCATGATGAATCAAAAGCTTTAACCAAGATGCCAAAGAAATGGCAGAAGCCTTCTGACCTTTCCTAGAACCAGAAAAGATAACAAATAGACTAGAAGTCTTTCTGAAATCTTTAGTAGCTTCAACATAATATTTCAAAGCTCTTACCACATCCAAAGAATGTAAAGATCTCTCCAGAGAATTCTTAGGATTAGGACACAACGAAGGGACAACAATTTCTCTACTAATGTTGTTGGAATTCACAACTTTAGGTAAAAATTTAAATGAAGTCCGCAAAACCGCCTTATCCTGATGAAAAATCAGAAAAGAAAACTCACAAGAAAGAACAGATAATTCAGAAACTCTTCTAGCAGAAGAGATGGCCAAAAGGAATAATACTTTCCAAGAAAGTAATTTAATGTCCAGAGAATGCATAGGCTCAAACGGAGGAGCCTGTAAAGCCCTCAAAACCAAATTAAGACTCCAAGGAGGAGACATTGACTTAATGACAGGCTTGATACGAACCAAAGCCTGTACAAAACAATGAATATCAGGAAGATAAGCAATTTTCTGTGGAACAGAACAGAAAGAGCAGAGATTTGTCCTTTCAAGGAACTTGCAGACAAACCCTTATCCAAACCATCCTGAAGAAACTGTAAAATTCTATGAATTCTAAAAGAATGCCAAGAGAATTTATGAGAACACCATGAAATGTAAGTCTTCCAAACTCGGTAATAAATCTTTCTAGACACAGATTTGCGAGCCTGCAACATAGTTTAATCACTGAGTCAGAGAAACCTCTATGACTAAGCACTAAGCGTTCAATCTCCATACCTTCAAATTTAATGATTTGAGATCCTGATGGAAAATGGACCTTGAGATAGGTCTGGCCTTAACGGAAGTGGCCAAGGTTGGCAACTGGACATCCGAACAAGATCCGCATACCAAAACCTGTGTGGCCATGCTGGAGCCACCAGCAGTACAAATGAACGCTCCATTATGATTTTGGAAATCACTCTTGGAAGAACTACTAGAGGCGGAAAGATATAAGCAGGTTGATAACTCCAAGGAAGTGACAACGCATCCACTGCTTCCGCCTGAGGATCCCTGGACCTGGACAGATACCTGGGAAGTTTCCTGTTTAGATGAGAAGCCATCATATCTATTTATGGAAGCCCCCACATCTGAACTATCTGAAAAACACATCTGGGTGAAGAGACCACTCTCCCGGATGTAAAGTCTGGCGACTTAGATAATACGCTTCCCAATTGTCTATACCTGGGATATGGACCGCAGAGATTAGCCAGGACCTGGATTCCGCCCATGCAAGTATACGAGATACTTCTTTCATAGCTTGAGGACTGTGAGTCCCACCTTGATGATTGACATATGCCACGGTTGTGACATTGTCTGTCGGAAAACAAATAAACGGTTCTCTCTTCAGAAGAGGCCAAAACTGAAGAGTTCTGAGAATCGCACAGAGTTCCAAAATATTGATTGGTTATCTCGCCTCTTGAGATTTCCAAACCCCCTGCGCTGTCAGAGATCCCCAGACAGCTCCCCAACCTGAAAGACTCGCATCTGTTGTGATCACAGTCCAGGTTGGACGAACAAGAGGCCCCTTGAACTAAACGATGGTGATCTAACCACCAAGTCAGAGATAGTCGAATATTGGGATTTAAGAATATTAATTGTGATATCTTTGTATAATCCCTGCACCATTGGCTCAGCATACAAAACTGAAGAGGTCTCATGTGAAAACGAGCAAAGGGGATCGCGTCCGATGCTGCAGTCATGAGACCTAAAACCTCCATGCACATAGCTACTGAAGGGAATGATTGAAACTGAAGGTTCCGACAAGCTGAAACCAATTTCAGACGTCTTTTGTCTGTTAGAGACAAAGTCATGGATACTGAATCTATTTGGAATCCTAAAAAGGTTACCCTTATCTGAGGAATCAAGGATCTTTTTGGTAAATTGATCCTCCAGCTATGCCTTTGAAGAAAGAACACTAGTTGATTTGTGTGAGATTCTGCAGAATGTAAAGACTGAGCAAGTACCAAGATATCGTCCAAATAAGGAAACACCGCAATACCCCGCTCTCTGATTACAGAGAGTAGGGCACCAAGAACCTTTGAAATGATCCTTGGAGCTGTTGCTAGGCCAAAAGGAAGAGCAACAAATTGGTAATGTTGGTCTAGGAAAGAGAATCTCAGGAACTGATAGTTATCTGGATGAATCGGATTATGAAGATATGCATCCTGTAAGTCTATTGTGGACATATAATGCCCTTGCTGAACAAAAGGCAGAATAGTCCTTATAGTCACCATCTTGAATGTTGCTATTCTTACATAACGATTCAAAATTTTTAGATCCAGAACTGGTCTGAAAGAATTCTCCTTCTTTGGAACAATGAACAGATTTGAATAAAACCCCAGACCCCATTCCTGAAAAGGAACTGGCACAATTACCCCAGATAATTCCAGGTCTGAAACACACTTCATGAAAGCCTGAGCCTTTACTTGGTTCACTAGAATGCGAGAGAGAAAGAAACTTCTCACAGGCGGTTTTACTTTGAAACCTATTCTGTACCCTCGAGAAACAATGTTCTGGATCCAATGATTTTGGATTGAATTGATCCAAACATCCTTGTAAAATCTTAGTCTGCCCCCTACCAGCTGCGCTGGAATGAGGGCCGCACCTTCATGCGGACTTGGGGGCTGATTTTGATTTTTTAAATGGCTTGGATTTATTCCAGACGGGAGAAGGCTTCCAATTGGAAACCGTTCCTTTAGGGGAAGGGTCAGGTTTCTGTTCCTTATTCTGACGAAATGAACGATAACGGTTAGCAGCCCTAAATTTACCCTTAGAGTTTTTATCCTGAGGTAAAAAAGCTCCCTTCCCCCCATTGACAGTTGAAATAATAGAATCCAACTGAGAACCAAATAATTTATTACCTTGGAAAGAAAGAGATAGCAACGTTGATTTAGAAGTCATATCAGCATTCCAAGATTTAAGCCATAAAGCTCTTCTAGCTAAAATAGCTAAAGACATATACCTGACATCAATTCTAATGATATCAAAAATGGCCTCACAAATGAAATTATTAGCATGTTGAATTAGCTTAACAATGCTATACACATTATGATCTGGTACTTGTTGCGCTAAAGTTTCCAACCAAAAAGTTGAAGCCGCTGCAACATCAGCCAAAGAAATAGCAGACCTAAGAAGATGACCTGAACATAAATAAGCCTTCCTTAGATAAGATTCAAGCTTCCTATCTAAAGGATCTTTAAAAGAAGTACTATCTGCCGTAGGAATAGTAGTACGCTTTGCAAGAGTAGAGATGGCCCCATCAACTTTGGGGATCTTTTCCCAAAACTCCAATCTATCAGTCGGCAAAGGATACAGTTTTTTAAACCTTGAAGAAGGAGTAAATGAAGTACCCAGACTATTCCATTCCCTAGAAATTACATCTGAAATAGCATCAGGAACTGGAAAAACCTCTGGAATAACTACATGAGGTTTAAAAACCGAATTTAAACGTTTACTGGTTTTAATATCAAGAGGACTAGTCTCCATATCTAATGCAATCAACACCTCTTTTAATAAGGAACCAATATACTCCATTTTAAATAAGTATGAAGATTTGTCAGTGTCAATATCTGAGGCAGAATCTTCTGAACCAGATAGATCTTCATCAGAGATAGATAAATCAAAATGCTGTCGGTCATTTAAAAATTCATCGAATTTATGAGAAGTTTTAAAAGACATTTTCCGTTTATTAGAAGGTGGTATAACAGACAGAGCCTTCTGAATAGAATTAGAAACAAATTCTCTCACATTAACAAGAATATCCTGATCATTAGATGTTGAAGGAACAACAACAGGCAATGGATTACTACTAATGTAAATATTGTCTGCGTTTGAAAGGTTATCATCACAACTAACACAAACTACAGCCGGAGGAACAGTTACCACAAACAGTTTACAACAAATGCACTTAGCTTTGGTAGAACCGACATCAGGCAGCAGGATTCCAGTAGTAGATTCTGATACAGGGTCAGATTGAGACATCTTGCAATATGTAATAGAAAAAACAACGTATAAAGCAAAATGATCAATTTCCTTATATGACTGTTTCAGGAATGGGAAAAAAATGCAAACAAAATAAGCCTCTGGAAACCAGAAGCAAAATGAAATAAAGACTTAAATAATGCCAAGTATGACGCCCACAACTGACAAAATATTTTTTGGCGCCAAGAACGTCTGCAACAAACACGAGTGTCATAGATGACGCAACTACGTGAAAACTCTCGGCGCCAACCAAGATGCCGGGAATGACGAAATTACGTCCACAAACGTAATTCTCGCTCCAAAAATTACGCAATAAATTATAGCATTTTGCGCTCCCGCGAGCCTAACAACCCGCAATTTAGAAAAGAAAGTCAATTTGAAAAATTTTCAGGTAAGAAAAAATGTTTTTTTTTTTTGTTTGTTTTTGTTTTTTAATATGCATTTCCCAAAATGAAACTGACAGTCTGTAAGAAGGAAATATATTGATTAACCTGAATCATGGCAAATATAAGTACAAAACATATATTTAGAACTTTACATATAAAGTGCCAAACCATAGCTGAGGGTGTCTTAAATAAAAGATAACATACTTACCAAAAGACACTCATCTACATAAAGTAGATAGCCAAACCAGTACTGAAACGAGAATCAGTAGAGGTAATGGTATATAAGAGTATATCGTCGATCTGAAAAGGGAGGTAGGAGATGAATATCTACGACCGATAACAGAGAACCTATGAAATAGATCCCTGTTAGGATGACCATTGTATTCAATAGGTAATACTCCCTTCACATCCCTTTGTCATTCACTGCACTCTGAGAGGAACCGGGCTTCAGCATGCTGAGAAGCGCATATCAACGTAGAAATCTAGCACAAACTTACTTCACCACCTCCATAGGAGGCAAAGTTTGTAAATCTGAATTGTGGGTGTGGTGGGGGGTGTATTTATAGACATTTTGAGGTTTGGGAAACTTTGCCCCACCTGGTAGGAATGTATATCCCATACGTCACTAGCTCATGGACTCTTGCCAATTACATGAAACATATATATATATATATATATATATATAATGGAAGAAAGTGGAAAAGCTCAATGGTATATTGCAATAATGTTATACTTTCAATAATAAAATATTTTATTATTTGTTAAAAAGTTGTTTAGTTGTACTTTAAAGGTTCTAATAGTGATTTGTACCTACAGCTATTACAGGGCCAATAGTGATTCATAGGAAAGTGATAAAAGTTAATAATAGATAAAATTAATGGTTTAGGAAAAATGACCTGTTTTATATGGGGTCATCTCGGACTGCGGACTGTTTTTCACCAAATAATTTCTTAAAAAACAAGTAGGCCATTTGCATTTTATCTGTGGATAGTGTTCAAAGAACTGGAATGCATTTATTAGTTTTTGCTTTGTACATTTAAATAAAATCATTATTAGGATGTGGTTACAGTTTTGAAAACATTAGAAAACAATGAAGAATAATTCTCTGAGCTGTTGTGTTCTACTTTGAGAATGAAAAAAAATATATATGCACACCATATATATGCACACAAGCATGTGAATTTAATCATTTATATATGTTTTTCAGTTCTAACACACTTGCAAACTGTAAATTTGAATTTCAAGGCAAACTATAATTCTTTCATAAAGGTGGTTAGAGTCCACTAGTAATTACTCCTAGTAATTCCACTCCTGGCCACTAAGAGGAGGTCAAGATTCACAAAACTCCAAGAACACTTAAACCCTCCCATCTCACTGGTAAACTAGACTTTGCCTCCACAGGAGTAGGGTGTAGAATTGAGGTATTCCAGTGTCTTCATTGAGAGGGGTCCTCAGACCAATTTGAGGCCCATTTCTTCTGTTATGTGTGATCAGTCCACGGGTCATCATTACTTCTGGGATATAACTCCTCCCCAACAGGAAATGCAAGAGGATTCACCCAGCAGAGCTGCATATAGCTCCTCCCCTCTACGTCAGTCCCAGTCATTCTCTTGCACCCAACGACTAGATAGGATGTGTGAGAGGACTATGGTGATTATACTTAGTTTTTATGACTTCAATCAAAAGTTTGTTATTTTAAAATAGCACCGGAGCGTGTTATTACTTCTCTGGCAGAGTTTGAGGAAGAATCTGTCAGAGTTTTTTACTATGATTTTAACCGGAGTAGTTAAGATCATATTGCTGTTCTCGGCCATCTGAGGGAGGTAAAGGCTTCAGATCAGGGGACAGCGGGCAGATGAATCTGCATTGAGGTATGTAGCAGTTTTTATTTTCTGAATGGAATTGATGAGAAAATCCTGCCATACCGTTAAAATGACATGTATGTATACACTTCAGTATTCTGGGGATGGTATTTCACCGGAACTACTCTGTTAAAGGTCACTAATCCTTTTTAATAACTATTTATCATGTTAAACGTTTTTGCTGGAATGTAGAATCGTTTACATTGCTGAGGTACTGTGTGAATAAATATTTGGGCATTATTTTCCACTTGGCAGTTTTTTTGCTTTAATTGTGACAGTTTCGTTTCTCTTCACTGCTGTGTGGGAGAGGGAGGGGCCGTTTTTGGCGCTCTTTGCTACGCATCAAAAAATACCAGTCAGTTACTTTTATATTTCCTGCATGATCCGGTTCATCTCTGATAGATCTCAGGGGTCTTCAAACTTCTTTGAAGGGAGGTAAATTCTCTCAGCAGAGCTGTGAGAATTCTTATAGTGACTGTGAATAAAAACGTTGCTTTGTATTTTTTATGTCAAATTTAATTATTATTATTTTACTAATGGGAACAAACCTTTGCTAAAAGTTTTGTTGTTTTAAAGTTTGATGCTATAACTGTTTTTCAGTTCATTATTTCAACTGTCATTTAATCGTTAGTACCTCTTTGAGGCACAGTACGTTTTTTGCTAAAAAAAAAAAAAAAAAAAAAAAAAAAGATTATAACCAAGTTGTAAGTTTTTTGCTAGTGTGTTAAACATGTCTGACTCAGAGGAAGATATCTGTGTCATTTGTTCCAATGCCAAGGTGGAGCCCAATAGAAATTTATGTACTAACTGTATTGATGCTACTTTAAATAAAAGTCAATCTGTACAATGTGAACAAATTTCACCAAACAGCGAGGGGAGAGTTATGCCGACTAACTCGCCTCACGCGGCAGTACCTGCATCTCCCGCCCGGGAGGTGCGTGATATTTTGGCGCCTAGTACATCTGGGCGGCCATTACAGATAACATTACAAGATATGGCTACTGTTATGACTGAAGTTTTGTCTAAATTACCAGAACTAAGAGGCAAGCGTGATCACTCTGGGGTGAGAACAGAGTGCGCTGACAATGCTAGGGCCATGTCTGATACTGCGTCACAGCTCGCAGAGCATGAGGACGGAGAGCTTCATTCTGTGGGTGACGGTTCTGATCCAAACAGATTGGACTCAGATATTTCAAATTTTAAATTTAAATTGGAGAACCTCCGTGTATTACTAGGGGAGGTCTTAGCAGCTCTCAACGATTGTAACACCGTTGCAATACCAGAGAAACTGTGTAGGTTGGATAAATACTTTGCGGTACCGGCGAGTACTGACGTTTTTCCTATACCTAAGAGACTAACTGAAATTGTTACTAAGGAGTGGGATAGACCCGGTGTGCCGTTCTCACCCCCTCCAATATTTAGAAAGATGTTTCCAATAGACGCCACCACTCGGGACTTATGGCAAACGGTCCCCAAGGTGGAGGGAGCAGTTTCTACTTTAGCTAAGCGTACCACTATCCCGGTGGAGGATAGCTGTGCTTTCTCAGATCCAATGGATAAAAAATTAGAGGGTTACCTTAAGAAAATGTTTGTTCAACAAGGTTTTATTTTACAACCCCTTGCATGTATCGCGCCGATTACGGCTGCGTCAGCATTTTGGATTGAGTCGCTTGAAGAGAACCTTAGTTCATCTACGCTAGACGACATTACGGACAGGCTTAGAGTCCTTAAACTAGCTAATTCCTTCATTTCGGAGGCCGTAGTACATTTAACCAAACTTACGGCTAAGAACTCAGGATTCGCCATACAGGCACGTAGGGCGCTGTGGCTAAAATCCTGGTCAGCTGATGTTACTTCTAAGTCCAAATTACTTAATATACCTTTCAAGGGGCAGTCTTTATTTGGGCCCGGTTTGAAAGAGATTATCGCTGACATTACAGGAGGTAAGGGCCACGCCCTACCTCAAGACAAAGCCAAAGCTAAGGCTAGACAGTCTAATTTTCGTCCCTTTCGGAACTTCAAAACAGGAGCAGCATCAACCTCCACTGCACCAAAACAGGAAGAAGCTGTTGCTCGTTACAGGCAAGGCTGGAAGCCTAACCAGTCCTGGAACAAGAGCAAGCAGGCCAGGAAACCTGCTGCTGCCCCAAAGACAGCATGAACCGAGAGCCCCCGATCCGGGACCGGATCTAGTGGGGGGCAGACTCTCTCTCTTCGCCCAGGCCTGGGCAAGAGATGTTCAGGATCCCTGGGCACTAGAGATCATATCTCAGGGATACCTTCTAGACTTCAAATTATCTCCCCCAAGAGGGAGATTTCATCTGTCAAGGTTGTCAACAAACCAGATAAAGAAAGAAGCGTTTCTACGCTGCGTACAAGATCTGTTAATAATGGGAGTGATCCATCCGGTTCCGCGGTCGGAACAAGGACAAGGGTTCTACTCAAACCTGTTTGTGGTTCCCAAAAAAGAGGGAACTTTCAGGCCAATCTTAGATTTAAAGATTCTAAACAAATTCCTAAGAGTTCCATCGTTCAAAATGGAAACTATTCGGACAATCTTACCCATGATCCAAGAGGGTCAGTACATGACCACAGTGGATTTAAAGGATGCTTACCTTCACATACCGATCCACAAAGATCATCACCGGTATCTAAGGTTTGCCTTCTTAGACAGGCACTACCAGTTTGTAGCTCTTCCATTCGGATTGGCTACGGCTCCAAGAATCTTCACAAAGGTTCTGGGTGCCCTTCTGGCGGTACTAAGACCGCGAGGGATTTCGGTAGCTCCATACCTAGACGACATTCTAATACAAGCTTCAAGCTTTCAAACTGCCAAGTCTCATACAGAGTTAGTTCTGGCATTTCTAAGGTCGCATGGATGGAAAGTAAACGAAAAGAAGAGTTCTCTTTTTCCTCTCACAAGAGTTCCATTCTTGGGGACTCTTATAGATTCTGTAGAAATGAAGATTTACCTGACAGAGGACAGGTTAACAAAGCTTCAAAATGCATGCCGTGTCCTTCATTCCATTCAACACCCGTCAGTAGCTCAATGCATGGAGGTGATCGGTTTAATGGTAGCGGCAATGGACATAGTACCTTTTGCACGCCTACACCTCAGACCTCTGCAATTAGGCATGCTAAGTCAGTGGAATGGGGATTACTCAGATTTGTCCCCTACTCTGAATCTGAATCAAGAGACCAGAAATTCTCTTCTATGGTGGCTTCATCGGCCACACCTGTCCAGGGGGATGCCATTCAGCAGGCCAGACTGGACAATTGTAACAACAGACGCCAGCCTACTAGGTTGGGGCGCTGTCTGGAATTCTCTGAAGGCTCAGGGACTATGGAATCAGGAGGAGAGTCTCCTTCCAATAAACATTCTGGAATTGAGAGCAGTTCTCAATGCCCTTCTAGCTTGGCCCCAATTAACAACTCGGGGGTTCATCAGGTTTCAGTCGGACAACATCACGACTGTAGCTTACATCAACCATCAGGGAGGGACAAGAAGCTCCCTAGCAATGGTGGAAGTATCAAAGATAATTCGCTGGGCAGAGTCTCACTCTTGCCACCTGTCAGCAATCCACATCCCGGGAGTGGAGAACTGGGAGGCGGATTTCTTGAGTCGCCAGACTTTTCATCCGGGGGAGTGGGAACTTCATCCGGAGGTCTTTGCCCAAATACTTCGACGTTGGGGCAAACCAGAGATAGATCTCATGGCGTCTCGCCAGAACGCCAAACTTCCTCGCTACGGGTCCAGATCCAGGGATCCGGGAGCGGTTCTGATAGATGCTTTGACAGCACCTTGGAACTTCGGGATGGCTTATGTGTTTCCACCCTTTCCGCTGCTTCCTCGATTGATTGCCAAAATCAAACAGGAGAGAGCATCAGTGATTCTAATAGCGCCTGCATGGCCACGCAGGACTTGGTATGCAGATCTAGTGGACATGTCATCCTGTCCGCCTTGGTCTCTACCTCTAAGACAGGACCTTCTGATACAGGGTCCATTCAAACATCAAAATCTAACTTCTCTGAAGCTGACTGCTTGGAAATTGAACGTTTGATTTTATCAAAACGTGGTTTTTCTGAATCGGTTATTGATACCCTGATACAGGCTAGGAAGCCTGTTACCAGAAAGATTTACCATAAAATATGGCGTAAATACCTATACTGGTGCGAATCCAAACATTACTCCTGGAGTAAGGTTAGGATCTCTAGGATATTGTCTTTTCTACAAGAAGGGTTAGAAAAGGGTTTATCAGCTAGTTCATTAAAGGGACAGATTTCAGCTCTGTCCATCTTGTTACACAGGCGTCTGTCAGAAAATCCAGACGTCCAGGCTTTTTGTCAGGCTTTAGCTAGGATCAAGCCTGTGTTTAAAGCTGTTGCTCCGCCATGGAGTTTAAACTTAGTTCTTAACGTTTTACAGGGTGTTCCTTTTGAACCCCTTCATTCCATTGATATAAAATTGTTATCTTGGAAAGTTCTGTTTTTAATGGCTATTTCCTCGGCTCGAAGAGTCTCTGAGTTATCAGCCTTACATTGTGATTCTCCTTATCTGATTTTTCACTCAGACAAGGTAGTTCTGCGTACTAAACCTGGGTTCTTACCTAAGGTGGTCACTAACAGGAATATCAATCAAGAGATTGTTGTTCCATCCTTGTGTCCAAATCCTTCTTCAAAGAAGGAACGTCTTCTACACAATCTGGATGTAGTTCGTGCCCTCAAGTTCTACTTGCAGGCAACTAAAGATTTTCGCCAAACTTCTTCCCTGTTTGTCGTTTATTCTGGACAGAGGAGAGGTCAAAAAGCTTCTGCTATCTCTCTCTCTTTTTGGCTTCGTAGCATAATACGTTTAGCCTATGAGACTGCTGGTCAGCAGCCTCCTGAAAGAATTACAGCTCACTCCACTAGAGCTGTGGCTTCCACTTGGGCCTTTAAGAATGAGGCCTCTGTTGAACAGATTTGCAAGGCTGCAACTTGGTCTTCGCTTCATACTTTTTCCAAATTTTACAAATTTGACACTTTTGCTTCTTCGGAGGCTATTTTTGGGAGAAAGGTTCTTCAGGCAGTGGTTCCTTCTATATAATGAGCCTGCCTATCCCTCCCGTCATCCGTGTACTTTTGCTTTGGTATTGGTATCCCAGAAGTAATGATGACCCGTGGACTGATCACACATAACAGAAGAAAACATAATTTATGCTTACCTGATAAATTCCTTTCTTCTGTTGTGTGATCAGTCCACGGCCCGCCCTGTTTTAAGGCAGGTAAATATCTTTTAAATTATACTCCAGTCACCACTTCACCCTTGGTTACTCCTTTCTCGTTGATTCTTGGTCGAATGACTGGGACTGACGTAGAGGGGAGGAGCTATATGCAGCTCTGCTGGGTGAATCCTCTTGCATTTCCTGTTGGGGAGGAGTTATATCCCAGAAGTAATGATGACCCGTGGACTGATCACACAACAGAAGAAAGGAATTTATCAGGTAAGCATAAATTATGTTTTTTCTTTCATAGAGCTGCTTTTTTAGAATAGAGGTGAAATTGGTGTGTTGGGTAGTGACATAATCGCCTTCTGTGAGGAGTTAGTTACAAGCCTGCCACAGGTGTCGCGGAGACCAGTCCCTTAGCCTCCTCCTGTTGTATCGTCAATTTACTCCACATTTGGATCCTCTGCTTTTACGCTTACAGCACTGGATGGGCTATCTGGGAACAGTTTTCTTTTGAAGCTTGTAAGCACAGTAGAGTGGATGCTTATTAGGTAAGTGTTCACATTTTGCACTTACATAGCCCGCAGGCTATTAGAAGGGACATTTGGTATAAATAGCAATAGAAACAATAGACAGAGTTCAAACAATATTGTTTACAGAATATATTTATTAAAACATATAATATATAAAACAATGTTACAATGCAATAAATAAAAAAGATACTTGCACTCTAGTACACTGACCTGATCAAGAGGTGAAATTTCTGGACCGGCTTAAAGTGATGGTAAATCCTAGCGTTTCAAAAACGCTAGGATTTACCATCACTAAAAATAAAGGCCGCCTTTGTTCATCAGCTTAAAAAAACTAATGAAAAGGTGCCTTTATTTCGCAGCGGCTTCACTGCTTAGCTAAGAGGCTCTGACAGCCATTGCACTGCTAATTTCCTTCTTAATATAAGGAGAGTCCACGGCATCATTCCTTACTGCTGGGAAATACTGAACCTGGCCACCAGGAGGAGACAGACACCCCAGCCAAAGGCTTAAATATCTCTTCCACTCCCCCCATCCCCCAGTCATTCTTTGCCTTTCATCACAGGAGGTTGGCAGAGAAGTGTCAGAAGATTTCAGAGTAGTTCCTTAGGAGGGGTATCTGCCCTTCGATACAGCACTGGAGTTTTAAGTAGTCTTGTCAGCCTCTCAGTGAGAGCATTGACAAAAGTTAGAGTCTGGAGATAAAGGGAGAGTCTACCTCTCAGGACTCGGCGTCCCGTGAGATTTCTACCCTTGCTACATTATCCTCTCCACATGCTGTTCCCCGTAGCACATCTAATCCTCCATTCGTAGGGGGCATTCTTCCTGCGGACTTTGCCGCACAGTTACAAATGACGGTGTCTGCGGCCCTCGCTCTAACAAACGCAAGAGAAAGGTTAAACATAGCTCTCCTGACCCAGAGTCATCTAAATATTGATCTGATTTAGCTATTATGTCCCAGTTATCCGATGATGAGTTAACATCTGTAGCTTCAGAGGGTGAACTTTCTGGGCCGGAGTCCTTAGCGTCTAATCATCCTGCTGCGGAGGAACTGTCCTTTAGATTTAAAATTGAGGACTTGCGTTTTTTATTAAAGGAGGTTCTGTCTACGTTAGAGGTTCCAGAGGCCACGCTGCCTATTAGACAGAGTTTACGAAGACAGGAAAGTTCCTTTGACCTTATCCTGTGCCTGTTAAGATGGCGAACATTATTAAGAACGAATGGGAAAAAATTGGTTCTTCCTTTTCCCCCTCGTCTACTTTTAAAAAGTTGTTCCCGAACTCTCATCTTGATTTGTAGGGCTCCATTCCTAAGGTGGATAGTGCAATCTCTACGCTTGCTAAACGTACAACTATACCTCTTGAGGATAGTTCTTCGTTCAGAGAGCTGATGGATAAGAAAATGGAAACCTTTTTGAGACAGATGTTTCAACACACAGGATTTTTGTTTCAATCGGGGGCTAAATTTGCCACGGTTGCCGGAGCGGCTACCTACTGGTGAGACTCTTTGTTGGAACTCATTGAGGTGGAGTCTCCCCTCGAGGATATTCAGGACAGAATTAAAGCTCTGAGAATTGCTATTTCTTTTATCTGTGATGTGAACATGCAAATTCTTCACCTAAATGCAAAGGCCTCTGGGTTTGCGGTCTTAGCCCGCCGGGCGCTCTGGTTGAAGTCTTGGTCTGCGGATATGACTTGTAAGTTCAGACTCCTTTCTCTTCCCTTCAAGGGAAAGATTTTATTTGGTCCAGGCCTGGACTCCATTATTTCTACGGTTACCAGAGGCAAGGGTGCCTTCTTACAGCAAAATAATAACAAGTCTAAGGGACAACAATCTTCTAATTTTTGTTACTTTCGTTCTGGCAAATCCCAACAACAACAATCCTCCTCCAAGCCCGAGCAACCCAAGAGTACTTGGAAGCCGGCTCAGTCTTAGAATAAATCCAAGCAGAATAAGAAGTCCGCCGAAAACAAATCGGCATGAAGGGGCGGCCCCCTATCTAGGTTTCGGATCTAGTAGGGGGCAGACTGTCTCTTTTTTTCAGATGCCTGGTTCAAGGACGTACAAGATCCGTGGGTCCTGGAGGTGGTATCTCAGGGATACAAGATAGGCTTCAAATCGCATTCGGCAAGGGGCAGATTCCTTCTCTCGAATCTGTCTACCAGACCAGAAAAGAGGGATGCCTGCACCATCCTTTCGTCTTGCGGAAGAATTCTCAGAGTCCCTTCTCAGTCTTCTTCGATCACATGGATGGAAGATAAACTAGCAAAAGAGTTCTTTTATCCCAAGTACCAGGGTGGAATTTCTGGGTACTATAATAGACTCCATATCCATGAGGATATTTCTAACAGACCAGAGACGTTGCAAGCTAATTTCGGCATGTCTTGCCCTCTGAACCTCCTTGAGTCCCTCTGGGGCTCAGTGTATAGAGGGGATTGGTCTCATGGTGTACTGCATGGACATCATTCCTTTTGCCAGGTTCCGTCTCAGACCTTTACATTTGTGCATGCTGAGGCAGTGGAACGGCGATCATTCAGATCTGTCTCAACAGATTGTATTAGACAGCCGGTCAAGAGAATCGCTTTCTTGGTGGCTCTGTCTAGATCATCTGTCCCGAGGGACATGCTTCTTAAGACCATCCTGGGAGATTACTACAGACGCAAGCCTATCCGGATGGGGTGCTGTTTGGGGTGCCAGGAAGGCACAGGGGTTGTGGCCTCAGAAGGAGTCCTCCCTCCCGATCAATATTTCAAGGCCTTGAAGGCTTGACCTCTTCTAGTTTCGTTCCAGTTTATCAGATTCCAATCAGACAATATAACCTCAGTGGCTTACATCAGGAGGGAACGAGATGTTCCTTGCCGATGAAGGAAGTATCTAAGATTCTGAAGTGGGCAGAGGCCCACAGCTGTTCACTGTCAGCGATCCACATTCCGTGTATGGACAACTAGGAGGCGTATTTTCTCAGCAGGCAATCCTTCCATCCAGGGGAATGGTCTCTCCATCCCGAGGTGTTTGCAGAGATATGCAGCAAGTTTGGGACGCCAGAGACCTCATGGCGTCCCGTCTCAATACCAAGCTTCCCAGGTATGGGTCGAGGCTGTGGGATCCCCAAGCGGATCTAATAGAAGCACTAGCAGTGCCCTGGAGGTTCAAACTCATATCATTTTCCTCCATTACCGCTTCTTCCTCGAGTGGTGGCCCACATCAAGCAGGAGCTGGTATCAGTAATACTGATTGCTCCGTCGTGGTCGGGAAGGACGTGGTTCGCTGGTCTAGTGGGGATGTCCTCATCTCCTCTGTGGAAGTTACCTTGTCGCAGAGACCTGCTGATACAAGGTCCATTTGTTCATCAAAATCTAGATTCTCTGAGGCTGACTGTGTTGGGATTAAACACTTAGTCTTATCCAAGAGAGGTTTCTCTTAGAGTGTCATTGATACTCTTATTCAAGCTCGTAAACCATTTACTCTGCGTATTTACCACAAGGTGTGGAGGACCTACTTATTCTGGTGTGAAGACTGTGGTTTTTCCTGGCACAGAGTTAAGGTTATAGCATGGAGTCCCAGCACCACAAGGGTGTAGCTGCACGTCACCTAAGGGCCACTACCATAGACCCCCAAACAATATAAAAGAAAGGTAGCAAGGTGACAGCAGAAATATTTATTATATTATAACATCAAGGCAACAAAAACAGGCGACGTTTCAGGATCTTATCCCTTCCTCATGCCCTTACCTTAACAAATAAATTTTACTCCTTTATATACACACTTACCACTAAGTGGCACTATGGAGCAGTTAACCCTTCAATTGACTATTATCTTATACAAGTGTAAATTATAAAACACACCTAATCTATCCAAGTATCATTATACAGAAATACTGTTATATATTAACTAGGCAACAAAATTACTGTAAGCTCTTGAAATACCTAAATACAATGTTTAGTTTTTATTTCTCATATGTACAATTAAACCGAAATAGTTACATGAAAATTGACAGATCCCAATCCTTATTTAAACCTTTTGGTTCAAGGGTACCCAATTCGAAGATCCAATATGATTCCCTCTGCTTAAGGAGTAACTCCCTATCCCCTCCTCTACGAGGAAATATTACATGATCAATGATTTGAAATTAAGTTGGCTGATGGAATGGCCTTTTTTTAAAAAAAATATTAGCTACTGGCAATTTTCAGATTGCCTGTACGAATATTACTTTTATGTTCTATAATGCGATCTTTTACGCATCTTGTCGATTCCCCAATATAAACTCCACCACATGGACATTTAATCATGGATATAATATAAGTAGTAAGGCAGGTGAGATAACCCTTAATACTATATTTTTTACCCGTATGAGGGTGATACAATACTGAACCTATAATCATGTTATTACAACATGAGCAGCCCAAGCATGGAAGGTAGCCCTCTTTTTTGAATGACAAATAACGTGTGTTATCTTTTAACCTAGAGCCTACATCTGCTTTAACTAATTTGGACTGAGTATTAGTGCCCCTTTTATATGCAGGCATAGGGTTACATTTAAATTCAACTACATTAGGGTTACAATTTGCTAGCACATTCCAATGTTTGTTAACAATTCGCACAATTTCCCTGCTTTGAGCATTATATTCTGATACAAAAATAAGCCTGTCCTTATTTGAAGATTTATTAAAGTCAGCCGTACTAGTTTTTGGTTTCAACAAGTTAGTCCTAGGGATGGATCTCACAGTCTAAATTTCATGATTAATTAATGTTTCTGGATACCCTCTCTCCTTAAATCTTTCACCCATTTCTTTTAATCTAATGTTAATCACATTCTCATCTGAGACAATTTTTCGAACTCTTAGCATTTGACTATGAGGAAGACTTTTGATAAGAGAGGGTGGGTGGGCAATTTCAAATCTAAGTAGACTATTTTGGTCTGTGCTTTTCCTGAATAAATCAGTGTCAAATGAATTGCCCTTTTTAATGACTCTCACATCTAGAAAATCTATATATTTTTCACTCCAGATAAGTTTAAATTTAATTTTGCTGGTAGCAATGTTAAGTTCATTAACAAAGTCAATTAGGGTTCCAACGTCGCCCAACCATACCCCAAATATATTGTCGATATAGCGCCACCATGTGGCGCCATACCGAATAAACAGATAATTAGAATAAACATACCTTTCTTCATAAAGGTTCATGAAAATATTGGCATAGTTAGGGGCGATGTTGGAACCCATTGCAGTACCCTGGAGTTGAAGAAAAAAGTCATCCTGAAACATAAAATAGTTTCCATACAGAATAATTGTTAATAATTGAATAAAAAAATTAATTTGAACATCATTGTATTTATTATCAGACTCTAGGGTAACTTTAACCGAATCAATCCCACTAGTGTGTTTGATGTTAGTATACAAACTTTCAACATCTAAACTGAAGATAATAAATTTAGAGGTGGGAAGGGCTAAAGAATCCAATTTAAGTAAGAAATCACTTGTGTTTTTGACAAATGAATTAGATAATTCCACTTATGGGCGAAATATTCTGTCTAGAAATAAAGAAATGTTGGTAAAAACTGAATTAGTGCTAGCTACTATTGGGCGGCCGGGTGGTTTAGCTAAGCATTTATGCACTTTTGGCAGAGCATAAATAACTGGGGTACATGGTTTATAATTTACCAAAAAAGAAGCTACATCTTTACCTATGATATTATTTTTAACAGCATTAGAGATTACAGTACTTATTTTTCTCTGGATTTTAAATACAGGGTTAGAGGATAGTTTCTGCTATACTTTATCATTAAGTTGATTTTTAATTTCAAGAATATATTAATTTCTATCCAATATAACTAAAGCTCCACCCTTATCCTCTCTCTTAAAAATAATGTCCTGCTGTTTTTGGAGGTTTTGTAAACTAAGCTGATGTTTTTTAGTAGTTTTATCTATCCTGGGGTTATATCTGTTAAGTTTGTGTTGTTCAGTTTGACTTTGCAGTTTAGTAATATCGTTCTGAACTAATGATATATAAGTTTCTACACTGTGGTTAACAGACCCGGGATTGAAATGGCTTTTCTTTTTAAGCCCTAGTTGGTTTAAATATATCATAGGACTCTCATCTTTAGATATTATTTTATTATCCCAATTAAGGGTTTTTAGCTTTAAAGTCCTAAGAAATCTTTAGCCCTTCCCACCTCTAAATTTATTATCTTCAGTTTAGATGTTGAAAGTTTGTATACTAACATCAAACACACTAGTGGGATTGATTTGGTTAAAGTTACCCTAGAGTCTGATAATAAATACAATGATGTGCAAATTAATTTTTTTATTCAATTATTAACAATTATTCTGTATGGAAACTATTTTATGTTTCAGGATGACTTTTTTCTTCAACTCCAGGGTACTGCAATGGGTTCCAACATCGCCCCTAACTATGCCAATATTTTCATGAACCTATATATCAACAATATATTTGGGGTATGGTTGGTCGACGTTGGAACCCTAATTGACTTTGTTAATGAACTTAACATTGCTACCAGCAAAATTAAATTTAAACTTATCTGGAGTGAAGAATATATAGATTTTCTAGATGTGAGTCATTAAAAAGGGCAATTCATTTGACACTGATTTATTCAGAAAAAGCACAGACCGAAATAGTCTACTTAGATTTGAAAGTGCCCACCCACCCTCTCTTATCAAAAGTCTTCCTCATAGTCAAATGCTAAGAGTTCGAAAAATTGTCTCAGATGAGAATGTGATTAACATTAGATTAAAAGAAATGGGTGAAAGATTTAAGGAGAGAGGTTATCCAGAAACATTAATTAATCATGAAATAGAGACTGTGAGATCCATCCCTAGGACTAACTTGTTGAAACCAAAAACTAATACAGCTGACTTTAATAAATCTTCAAATAAGGACAGGCTTATTTTTGTATCAGAATATAATGCTCAAAGCAGGGAAATTGTGCAAATTGTTAACAAACATTAGAATGTGCTAGCAAATTGTAACCCTAATGTAGTTGAATTTAAATGTAACCCTATGCCTGCATATAAAAGGGGCACTAATACTCAGTCCAAATTAGTTAAAGCAGATGTAGGCTCTAGGTTAAAAGATAACACACGTTATTTGTCATCCAAAAAAGAGGGTTACTTTCCATGCTTGGGCTGCTCATGTTGTAATAACATGGTTAAAGGTTCAGTATGTTATCACCCTCATACGGGTAAAAAATATAGTATTAAGGGTTATCTCACCTGCCTTATTACTTATATTATATACATGATTAAATGTCCATGTGGTGGAGTTTATATCGGGGAATCAACAAGATGCGTAAAAGATCGCATTATAGAACATAAAAGTAATATTCGTACAGGCAATCTGAAAGCGCCAGTAGCTAATCATTTTTTAAAAAAAAGGCCATTCCATCAGCCAACTTAAGTTTCAAATCATTGATCATGTAAAATGTCCTCGTAGAGGAGGGGATAGGGAGTTACTCCTTAAGCATAGGGAATCACATTGGATCTTCAAATTGGGTACCCTTGAACCAAAAGGTTTAAATAAGGATTGGGATCTGTCAATTTTCATGTAACTATTTCGGTTTAATTGTACATATGAGAAATAATAACTAAACATTGTATTTAGGTATTTTAAGAGCTTACAGTAATTTCTCATGTAAAGGTGTATCCAGTCCACGGGTTCATCCATTACTTGTGGGATATTCTCCTTTCCAACAGGAAGCTGCAAGAGGACACCCACAGCAGAGCTTTCTATATAGCTCCTCCCCTAACTGCCATCCCCAGTCATTCTCTTGCAGCTCTCGACAAGAAAGGAAGTATCAAGAGATATGTGGTGACTTCGTGTAGTTTTTACCTTTAATCAAGAGTTTGTTATTTTTAAACGGTACCGACGTTGTACTGTTTTACTCTCATGCAGAAATTGGAAGAAGAATTCTGCCTGGAGGTTTGATGATCTTAGCGGTTTGTAACTAAGGTCCATTGCTGTTCTTACACATAACTGAAGAGTATGGAAAGAAAACTTCAGTTGGGGGGACGGTCTGTAGATTACCTGCTTTGAGATATGTTCAGTATATTTTTTTCTAGAGAGATGATAAGGTCTAGAAAATGCTGACAGTGCCTGGTATATTTGAGGTAAGCCTGATACAGTGATTTAACAATGACTGGGATCATGCTTGCAAAAAAGGGTAATATTCATGTTAATACTCATATTACTTGGTGTAAAAAAGTTTGCATGGTTTATAGAAAAATCGTTTTTTCTCTGAGGGTGATAAATCTTTATTTTGGGCCTAGTTTTCCACATGGCTAGTTAGATTACTCCTAGGAGTACTTTTTTAAGGCCCTCTGACAATGAATGCATGGTGGGAGGGGCCTATTTTTGCGCTCTAAATGCGCAGTTGATTTTCAGACTGAGACATCCAGCTTCTCTAAAGGAGTCCTCTGGCATCTAGGACCACTATAGAGGGTTTTTTTTCCTGCAAAAATCATGTTTAAAGGCAGGTAGGAGCCACAACAGAGCTGTGGCAGTGTGTTTGACTGTTTGTTAACGGTTTTAACATTTTCTAATCCGTTTTTGGGCCTAAGGGGTTAATCATCCATTTGCAAGTGGGTGCAGTGCTGCTTTAGTCCCTTATACACACTGTAAAAAATTCAATGAACGTATCCCAATGAAGGGATATATAAAAGAGCGCTGATGTTAAAAGGGAAAAAAAAAATATATTCAATGTAAAACAAGGTAATAAACTTTAAATATAGTAGATCAGGTCTACCGTATTAGCCCCGTAAAATGTCCATAAGCTGATGGTAAATTGAAGGGATAGAGATATCCTCCTTATAGGTATGGTGAGTCAGGCTGCTCCTCTTGATCCCAGAGAGTGTGGAACAACTGTTAAAATACAAAGAGTAGAAAGAGGGCGCCACAATAGCGTGATACCGTCTGGATATGCAGGTACAGATAAAAGTAAGTATTATGCTTACCAAATGGTGTGGCACTGTGCTGTAACCAGTGCAAGAAAGCAGGCTAGCACTTGTCAGTGGCTAGTACACTGTGGAAGCCAAGCTCCAAAGGCACTTGTCCTAGTTGCAACTTGGTGTATGCCTCCTGTTGACTGGACTTCAGGTGCTGCAAATGGTGTATTCATTTGTGTGTTGTTCAATTGGTATTGATAAACCACAACACAGACAACTTCAAATAAAATGGCTTTTAATACTTATGATGCGTTTCTCAACCGGGTCGTTTCATCAGATAAAAAAGTGAATGCCACCATTAACAATTGTTGACAATTTATACACATTTGTGTGTCTAAAGAGGAAGTTGTCATCAGATGTGTAATCCAATAGAAAAACATTTGTGTGCATTCAGCTGTGGAAACCAAATCAGGCTCCCAGCTGTTACAAATTGGAAATTTAGACAGAGTAACAAGGTTAAAATAAGATATGTGTATATATGGGAATCTAAACGTTTAACCTGTTGGTTACATTGTGAAAATGAATAAATAAAACAATGTTATCACTTTGTTTTCATTAAAAATGAATACATATATAACCTCACTTAATAGTTTGTTGTAATGGACACAATCCTTTTGAATATAGAGGAAAATATGTTTAATTGTAAGAATAACAAAAAAATGTGTATATATGAAAAATGGATAATTCATTGAATAATAAGGATCTGAATAGGAGTCTGAACTTTTAACCTGTTATTTGCATTGTGAATGTGAAGAAATAAAAAGTGTTATTGAGGTTATACAAGTATCTATTTTCAACGAAAACAAAGTAATAACACTTTTTATTTGAGGTTGAAAAACGCGTCATAAGTATTAAAAGCCATTTTATTTGAAGTTGTCTGTGTTGTGGTTTATTAATACCAATTGAACAACACACAAAAGAATACACCATTTGCAGCACCTGAAGTCCAGTCAACAGGAGGCATACACCAAGTTGCAACTAGGACAAGTGCCTTTGGAGCTTGGCTTCCACAGTGTACTAGCCACTGACAAGTGCTAGCCTGCTTTCTTGCACTGGTTACAGCACAGTGCCACACCATTTGGTAAGCATAATACTTACTTTTATCTGTACCTGCATATCCAGATGGTATCACGCTATTGTGGCGCCCTCTTTCTACTCTTTGTACTGTAAAAAATTCGTAGAGTTTACTACTTTTTAACACTGTTTTGCAGTTTATGTGGTAGTTTTTTTCTCTTAAAGGCACAGTACCGTTTTTGTATAATTGCTTTTTCACATTTATTAAAGTGTTTTCCAAGCTTGCTGGTCTCATTACTAGTCTGTTAAACATGTCTGACATAAAGGAAACTCCTTGTTCATTATGTTTAGAAGCCATTGTGGAACCCCCTCTTAGAATGTGTACCAAATGCACTGACCTTTCTATAAGTTATAAAGACCATATTATGGCTTTTAAAGATTTATCACCAGAGGTTTCTCAGACTGACAAAAGGGAGGTTATGCCATCTAGCTCTCCCCACGTGTCAGAACCTATAACTCCCGCTCAAGTGACGCCAAGTACATCTAGCGCGTCCAATGCGTTTACCTTACAAGACATGGCGGCAGTTATGAATCATACCCTCACAGAGGTATTGTCCAAACTGCCAGGGTTACAAGGAAAGCGAGACAGCTCTGGGGCTAGAACAAATACAGAGCTTTCTGACGCTTTAGTAGCTATGTCTGATATACCCTCACAATGTGCAGAAGCCGAAGCAGGAGAGCTTCTATCTGTGGGTGACATTTCTGATTCAGGGAAGGCGTTACTTCAGTCTGACTCTGAAATGACAGCATTTAAATTTAAGCTTGAACACCTCCGCTTGTTGCTCAGGGAGGATTTAGCGACTCTGGATGACTGTGACACCATTGTAGTCCCAGAGAAATAGTGTATAATGGACAAATACTTTGCAGTGACTGTTTACACTGAGGTTTTTCCAATCCCTAAAAGGTTTTCAGAAATTATTACTAAGGAATGGGATAGACCAGGTGTGCCGTTCTCTCCCCCTCCTGCTTTTAAAAAGATGTTTCCTATAGATGCCGCAACACGGGACTCGTGGCAGACGGTCCCTAAGGTGGAGGGAGCAGTCTCTACCCTAGCTAAGCATACAACTATCCCTGTCGAGGACAGTTGTGCTTTCCTAGATCCAATGGATAAAAAATTAGAGGGTTTCCTTAAGAAAATCTTTATACAACAAGGTTTTATTCTCCAGCCTCTTGCATGCATTGCCCCAGTCACTGCTGCAGCGGCTTTCTGGTTTGAGTCTCTTGAGGAGGCTCTACAGGTAGAGACCCCGTTGGATGATATCCTAGACAGGCTTAAAGCTCTTAAGTTAGCCAATTCATTTATTTCTGACGCCGTTTTTCATTTAACCAAGCTAATGGCTAAGAATTCAGGTTTTGCCATTCAGGCGCGTAGGGCGCTATGGCTTAAATCCTGGTCAGCTGACGTTAATTCAAATTCTAAACTTCTCTACATCCCCTTCAAAGGGCAGACCCTATTCGGGCCTGGACTGAAGGAGATCATTTCTGATATTACTGGAGGAAAAGGCCACGCCCTTCCCCAGGATAGGTCCAACAAATTAAGGACCAAACAGACTAATTTTCGTTCCTTTCGAAACTTCAAGAGTGGCACAGCTTCAGCTTCCTCTACTGCAAAACAAGAGGGAAATTTTGCCCAGTCCAAGCCAGTCTGGAGACCTAACCAGGCTTGGAACAAGGGGAAGCAGGCCAAAAAACCTGCTGCTGCCTCTAAGACAGCATGAAGGAGTAGCCCCCGATCCGGGACCGGATCTAGTGGGGGGCAGACTTTCTCTCTTTGCCCAGGCTTGGGCAAGAGACGTCCAGGATCCCTGGGCTCTGGAGATTGTTTCCCAGGGATATCTTCTGGATTTCAAAGCTTCATCTCCAAAGGGGAGATTTCATCTCTCACAATTATCTGCAAACCAGATAAAGAGAGAGGCATTCTTACGTTGCGTTCAAGACCTACTGGTTATGGGAGTGATCCACCCAGTTCCAAGGGAGGAACAGGGGCAGGGCTTCTATTCAAATCTGTTTATATAGTTCCCAAAAAAGAGGGAACTTTCAGACCAATCTTGGATCTCAAGTTCCTAAACAAATTTCTCAGGGTCCCATCCTTCAAGATGGAGACTATTCGAACCATCCTACCTATGATCCAGGAGGGTCAATATATGACTACCGTGGACTTAAAGGATGCTTATCTACACATTCCGATACACAGAGATCATCATCAGTTCCTCAGGTTCGCCTTCCTAGACAGGCATTACCAGTTTGTGGCTCTTCCCTTCGGGTTAGCCACGGCACTAAGAATCTTTACGAAGGTTCTAGGGTCCTTACTAGCGGTTCTAAGGCCACGGGGCATAGCAGTGGCCCCTTACCTAGACGACATTCTGATACAGGCGTCGACTTTTCAAATTGCCAGGTTCCATACGGACATTGTTCTGGCATTCCTGAGGTCTCACGGGTGGAAGGTGAACGAAGGAAAGAGTTCTCTCTCCCCTCTCACAAGAGTTTCCTTCCTAGGAACTCTGATAGATTCAGTAGAAATCAAATTTTTTCTGACAGAGGTCAGGTTGTCAAAGCTTCTAACTTCCTGCCGTGCTCTTTATTCCACTTCTCGGCCGTCAGTGGCTCAGTGTATGGAAGTAATCGGCTTAATTGTAGTGGCAATGGACATAGTTCCATTTGGCCTCCTACATCTCAGACCACTGCAACTTTGCATGCTCAATCAGTGGAATGGGGATTACACAGATTTGTCCCCTCTACTAAATCTGGATCAAGAGACCAGGGATTCTCTTCTCTGGTGGCTATCTCGGGTCCATCTGTCCAGGGGAATGAGTTTCCGCAGGCCAGAGTGGACTATAGTGACGACAGATGCCAGCCTTCTGGGCTGGGGTGCAGTCTGGAACTCCCTGAAGGCTCAGGGTTCGTGGACTCAGGAGGAGGCCCTCCTTCCGATAAACATTCTGGAACTAGGAGCGATATTCAATGCTCTTAAGGATTGGCCTCAGCTAGCTGCGGTCAGGTTCATCAGATTTCAGTCGGACAACATTACGACTCTAGCCTATATCAACCATCAGGGGGGAACAAGGAGCCCCCTGGAAATGTTGGAGGTTTCAAAGATAATTCTATGGGCAGAGGTTCACTCTTGCCATCTCTCAGCTATCCATATCCCAAGAGTAGAGAACTGGGAGGCGGATTTTCTAAGTCGGCAGACTTTTCATCCGGGGGGAGTGGGAGGGATTGGAGAAGGGATTGTCAGCTAGTTCCTTAAAGAGACAGATTTCTGCTCTGTCTATTCTTTTGAACAAACGTCTGGCTGAGGTTCCAGACGTTCAGGCGTTTTGTCAGGCTTTGGTTAGAATCAAGCCTGTGTTTAAACCTGTTTCTCCGCCATGGAGTTTAAATTTAGTTCTTAAAGTTCTTCAAGGGGTTCCGTTTGAACCTTTGCATTCCATAGATATTAAACTTTTATCTTGGTAAGTTCTGTTTTTAGTAGCTATCTCCTCGGCTCGAAGAGTTTCGGAGTTATCTGCTTTACAGTGTGATTCCCCTTATCTGATTTTCCATGCAGATAAGGTAGTTTTACGTACCAAACCTGGGTTTCTTCCTAAAGTGGTATCTAATAAGAATATCAATCAGGAGATCGTTGTTCCTTCATTATGTCCTAATCCTTCCTCTAAGAAGGAACGTCTGTTACACAATCTTGATGTAGTTCGTGCTTTAAAGTTTTATTTACAAGCTACGAAGGATTTTCGTCAAAAATCTGCTTTCTTTGTTGTCTACTCTGGATAGAGGAGAGGCCAAAAGGCTTTGTCAACTTCTCTTTCTTTTTGGCTGAGAAGCTTAATCCGCTTAGCTTATGAGACGGCTGGCCAGCAGCCTCCTGAAAGAATTACAGCTCATTCCACTAGAGCGGTAGCTTCCACATGGGCTTTTAAAAATGAGGCCTCTGTTGAACAGATTTGTAAGGCGGCGACTTGGTCTTTGCTTCATACTTTTTCTAAATTCTACAAATTTGATTCTTTTGCTTCCTCGGAGGCTATTTTTGGGAGAAAGGTCTTACAGGCAGTGGTGCCTTCCGTTTAAGTGCCTGCCTTGTCCCTCCCTTCATCCATGTCCTAAAGCTTTGGTATTGGTATCCCACAAGTAATGGATGAACCCATGGACTGGATACACCTTTACAAGAGAAAACAAAATTTATGCTTACCTGATAAATTTATTTCTCTTGTGGTGTATCCAGTCCATGGCCCGCCCTGTCATTTTAAGGCAGGTGTTTTTTATTTTTAAACTACAGTCACCACTGCACCTTATAGTTTCTCCTTTTTTCTTGCTTGTCTTCGGTCGAATGACTGGGGGTGGCAGTTAGGGGAGGAGCTATATAGACAGCTCTGCTGTGGGTGTCCTCTTGCAGCTTCCTGTTGGGAAGGAGAATATCCCACAAGTAATGGATGAACCCATGGACTGGATACACCACAAGAGAAATAAATTTATCAGGTAAGCATAAATTTTGTTTTTGTTGCCTAGTTAATATATAACAGTATTTCTGTATAATGATACTTGGATAGATTAGATGTGTTTTATAATTTACACTTGTATAAGATAATAGTCAATTGAAGGGTTAACTGCTCCATAGTGCCACCTAATGGTATGTGTGTATATAAAGGAGTAAAGTTTGTTTGTTAAGGTAAGGGCATGAGAAACGGATAAGATCCCAAAACGTCGCCTGTTTTTGTTGCCTTTATGTTATAATATAATAAATATTTCTGCTGTCACCTTGCTACCTTTCTTTTACAGAGTTAAGGTTGCCAGGATCTTATTTTTTCTCCATGATGGACTGGAGAAGGGCCTTTCTGCTAGTTCCCTGAGGGGACAGATTTCGGCCCTGTTGGTTTTATTGCACAAGAGACTTGCTGTGCTTCCAGACGTGCAGTCCTTTGTTAAGGCTCTGATTAGGATCAGACCTATGTTTATATCTGAAGCTCCTCCTTGGAGCCTAAATCTCGTTCTTCGGGTTTTGCAACAGTTTCCGTTTGAGCCTCTGCATTCCGTTGACATTAAATTGTTATCTTGGAAGGGTTTTCTTTTTATTGGCTATTGCCTCTGCGCGCAGTTTCTGATATCTTTGCTTTGCAGTGTGAGCCCCCTTATCTTATTTGTCATGCAGATAAGGCAATTTTACGTACTATATTAGGTTTTCTTCCTAAGGTTGTGTCAGATCGCAACACCAATCAGGAGATTGTGGTTGCTTCCTTGTGTCCTAATCCTCCTTCATTGAAGGAACACTTACTTCACAATTTGGTCGTGGTCCGCGCCTTGAAGTTCTATCTTCAGGCTACTAAGTAGTTTAGACAATCTTCCTCTTTGTTTGTTGTCTATTCGGGGAAGCGTAAGGGGCAAAAGGCTACTTCGACTTCCCTATCTTTTTGGTTAATGAGTGTGATCCGCTTAGCTTACGAGACAGCGGGACATTGTCTTCCTGAGAGGATAACGTCTCATTCCACTAGAGCAGTGGCTTCCTCTTGGGCCTTTAAGAACGAGACCTCTAGTTATCAGAATTGTAAGGCAGCTACCTGGTCCTCCTTACATACTTTTTAAAATTATTCAAGTTTGATGTTTTTGCTTCGGCTGAAGCAGCTTTCGGGAGAAAAGTTTTGCAGGCTGTGGTGCCCTCAGAATAGGGTCCGCCTCTTCCTTTTTGTTCCCTCCTGTTATTCAGTGTCCTCTTGAGCTTGGGTACAGTTTTCCCAACAGTAAGGAATGAAGCAGTGGACTCTCCCTATCTTATGAAGGAAAACATAATTTATGCTTACCTGATAAATTCCTTTCCTTCCGGATAGGGAGAGTCCACTGCCCCTGCCCGTTTTTTCTTGTCTATGGGCAGTCCCCTATTATTTATTTTATCTTCTGGCACAATTTATACCTTAATGTTTCTCCTACTTTTCCTTGTTCCCTCAACAGAATGATTGGGGTAATGAGGAAGTGGGAGGGATATTTAAGCCTTTGGCTGGGGTGTCTTTGCCTCCTCCTGGTGACCAGGTGTTGTATTTCCCAACAGTAAGGAATGAAGCCATGGAGTCTCCATATCCGTAAGGAAAGGAATTTATCTGGTAAGTATAAATTATGTATTTGTTTCCAATAATGAGCAAACTTACAGGCCTATTCTGGATTTAAAGATGTTAAGCAGATTTCCTACTTTCAAAAATATTAACGATTTGAACTATTCTACCTATTGTTCAACAAGTGCAGTTTGTCTACGATAGATTAGGAGGACGCTAACCATCATATTTCTATTCACAAGGATTGTCACCAGTTTCAAAGATTTGTCTTTCTGGACAAATTATTTTCAGTTTGCTGTTCTTTCATTTGGTCTGGCTTCTGCTCCCAGAATTTTTACGATGGTTCTGGGAACTCTTTTTGTCTTATAAGAGCTCATGCTATTTTGGTGGTTCCTTACCTGGACGATATCTTGGTATTTGCTCCATTTTTACCTTTAGTAGTATCTCATACGAGCAATCTCTTGTTGTTTCTTACATGGTTGGAGAATCAATATTTAAAAGAGTTCTCTTTCTCTTCTAACTAGAGTCTCCTACCTTGGTGTCATTATAGACTTAACCTCTCTTTGACAGATCAAAAGGAGATTAAATTAGTTACAAACAGCTTGTTCAAGTCTTCAGTGAATTCACGTTCCTACTGTAGCTTTTTGCATGGAGGTGTTAGGTCTGATGATAGCAGCATCAGATGCTTTTTCATTTGCTCAGTTCCACATGAGACCTCTTCAGCTTTGTATGCTTTATCAATGGTGCACTCAGCTCTTTTAGAAAATCCTTTTAAATCTCAGAACAAGACAATATCTTTCCTGGTGTATAAATCGCCAGTCTATTTTTCTGGGGGCATTGCTTGTTCGTCCAACCTGTATTGTTATCAGGTTTAAAAGAAGCTTATATGCATTTTCAATCAGACAATGTCACAGCAATGGCTTATATCAATAATTAAGGGGGAAACTAACACTTCCTTGACGATGAAGGAGGTTTCACAAATGTTTACTTGGGCAGAGAACAATATTTACAATTTTTGCAGTTCTTATTCCAGAAGTTAGCAATTGGGAAGCAGATTTTCTCAGTCGCCAATCTCTTCATCCTTTGAATTGGTCTATTCTACTGGAAGGTTTCATTCAGATTGTAGAACAGTGGGGTCTCCCAGAGATAGACCTGATGGATTCTTGGTTGGACAACAAGCTTCACAGATATTGTGTGAGGTCCAGAGATCCTCAGGTGGAGTTTGTGGATCTTCTTATAGCTCCTTGGTAGTTTCATCTGGCTTACATATTTCCGCCAACTGGTCCTTTGCCAAGAGTGATAACTTGGATGAAGCAGAAGCTGTCATCAGTAATTCTGATTGCTCCAGCTTGGCCTCGCAGAACTTGGTTTGCGGATCTGGAGCAGATTTCCAGTTGTCCTCAGTGGTCTCTTCCTCTGCACTACAAGCTTCTATCTCAAGGTCCTTTTTTTCATCATGATCTCTCAACTTGATGGTCTGGAGATTGAATACCTAGTCTTAAAACAGAGAGGTTTTTCTGATTCTTTCATTGAAACCTTAATTCAGGTCTGTAAACCTTTGGCAAGAAAAAACTATCACAAGGTTTTTCTTTCTTTGTGTGAGAAACAGGGTTTTAGCTGGTAATCTTTAGAATTCCTAGAATGATTCAATCTCTTCTGGATGGTTTGGATAAGGGTTTTTCCGCTTTAATCAGGATTAAGCCAATTCCTCCTCCTTTAATTTCTTTCATGGTGGTGAGAGTCCACAAGACCCGACCATTTTTTAATTCTATCTTTTTTTTTCTGGCAGCAGTTCTAGTTTGCACCTCTTTTTCCCTGCTTTTGTCCTATCCTACCTACCTTCTTGTCACGGGGTTATATGTTAGACTAGTTTACCAGTGGGGAGTTTTGGGAATGTTTGCCTCTTTCTAGTGGCCAGGAGTGAAATTTCCAGGAGTAATAACTGGATTTTTAGATTTTATGTGAGTTTTGCTTGTTTTAAAAAGACATGAAACACAACATTTTTCTTTCATGATTCAGATAAAAAACAACAGACAAGATAGAAGTTTTTAAGCACACAGGGATATTAATATTAAAGCGGATTACTTTTCATCAATGATATACATATATGTGTAAGTATACACAAAATCTCCAAATCCAGATTGTGAGTTTTACAAATAAATAAAATATGTACAATTCTAGTGTATGAAATATCATACCTCTTTAGCCTATTTAACTGGCTAAAATCGTAAGTATATTTTTGACTCAGTGTCCATGAGTTAAAGGGACATGAAGCACAATTTTTTTCTTTCATGATTTAGAAAGAGCATGCGATTTTAAACAACTTTCTAATTTACTTCTATTATCTAATTTGCTTCATTCTCTTAATATTGTTTGCTGAAAAGCATATCTAGATAGGCTCAGTAGCTACTGATTGGTGGCAGCACAAAGGTGCTTCGTGTGATTGGCTCATCCATGTGCATTGCCATTTCTTCAACAAAGGATATCTAAAGATTAAAGCAAATTAGATAATAGAAGTATATAGACATGTTTAAAATTGCATTCTCTATCTGAATTGTGAAAGAAAGAATGTGGGTTTAATGTTCCTTTAATAAAGAGCCCTTATTTCAGATGGATTCTTCAATGTTTTTTACACTAAACTTTCAAAGAGTTTGTGAATAAAACATAATACAACTCTGGTGTAATATTGTACTTACAGAACCCTACCTCAATCCTATGAGGCAAGGGAAAGGCTCTGTCTGTGAGAAGGAAAGAATTGCTTCCTTCAAGTCTTCCACTTTGCTACGTGCCTCTTTGAGTTGGTAGTTGGCTTCTGGGTAGGTCTTTCAACTCCTGTGTGTGCATAAAATGAAAATAGAGAATTAGGAGAATCCAATAGTTTAAACCGTTTATTTAAAATAAGTGTTTATAAAATGTAATGATTCAGATAGAGCATACAATTTTGAACAGCTTTCCAACTTCTTTTATCAAATTGTCTTCATTTTCTTGGTATCTCTTGTTGAAGGAGCAGACTTGCACTGCTGGGAGCTATATGAGAGTCATATATTTTGCAGCCACCAATCAGCAGCTCCCTCCTAGTATTGCATTGATGTTCCTAAGCCTACCTATGTATGCTTTATCTACATTGTGAAAGAAACATTTGGGGTTTTCATATCCGTTTAAATAAATTGCCTGTTACAGAAAATTGCAATATTTATGAAGGCGTTGCACACTTAAGAACATGTATTTAGAAATATATCTATCTACTAAATTGTGAATGTTTTTTTTTTGTTTTGTTTTATTTTGTAATGCCCATAATTAATTTAAGTACTCTGTATTACACCTATCTTAATGTGAATATCTGTTCTCATGCAGGGACCAAACTTGTTATGACATAATTCCGCTTTATAACAGCATGAAGAAAAAGATCTTGTCAGACTCTGAAGAGGTAACTTGCATATTGTTGTTTTGAATTATTTAAATATTATTATAATCTGTACTTTTATTAATGAAAGGAGGAAATCAATCCTTAAAAATTAGTTCTGTGTCATATAATGTGTTAAAAAAATACCCATGGCATTTTAGTCAGTATAAACAAAGTATTACCATATTTGTCAACATAAAAAATACATGTGATTTGAAAAGTTTTTACAAAAGAAAACTTTTGAGTGGGTTATATTCAGCAAGATCAAAGAGCCAGTTTATGATTAAACTTTCGTGTGTTAGAGCAAACACTTTTAAACAACTTTCAAATATACTTATATACTGCTATCTAAGTTGCTTCGTTTACTTAGCATCCTTTGTTGAAGCTTGGTAGGCTCATAAGACCTCAGATTAGTGCATGTGTCTTTTGCATTCTATGGCGTGGTGTTTTACAAAATTTCTTGTAGCAGTGTTATGAACTGTTGCAAACCTCTACCATAGAGTGCTAAAGACTGAGGTTGTATGAGCCTACCTAGGTTTACTCTTCAACAAAGGATACTCAGAAAACAGCAAATTAGATAAAGCAAATTGGAAATAAATACATGCTGTATCTTAATCGGGAATGTTTAATGTTTAGCATTTCAGTCCCATTAATGCTTTTTCTGTGTTTTTCATTTATCTTATGATCATAGTGTCAACACTGGATACAGGCTGGGATTTTAGATAGCATCCAGTTGGTGATAGAGAATGAAAGCTTGACAGTTTGATGTTTCTACATCTCTCCCACCAACTCCCCTCTCCCTCTTTCTGTTGTATTTCTGTCTACTGAAATACACTCAAATGGGTCTGTTAGTGTTAGTCCTCTGTAGCCCAGAGGCAGAACTTTTTCTTTCCTAAGATATGGAGAGTCCACAACGTCATTCAATTACTAGTGGGAATATCACTCCTGGCCAGCAGAAGAAGGCAAAGAGCACCACATCAAAACTGTTAAGTGTCACTCCCCTACCCATAATCCCTAGTCATTCTCGTTGCCTCTGTCAATGGAGGAGGTGAAGTTTGGTGTCTGAAGAAATGTTTCCTTTTAGGGGTTTTTATCCCTTCAAGCAAGGATTTGGGTTTCGCTGTAGTCCACGTCAATCTCTGCAGCAGAGTAGTGGTGGCTTTTAAGCAGTTAGGAAGTTGTAAGGTTGTGCTTACTTTGTTTCCTAACACATTGCTGCTCTAGTTATAGAAAGCCAGAGTTGGTTACTCTGTTCTTTCTTTTTTCTACAGGTCTCTGTAAGGAGTATGTGTCCTTTCATGCCTTATAAACTGTCTTCCTGCCGGGCAGCTAGACTCCAGGTAAGTGCCTTTTCTTTTGCAAGATGTACCGAGTCCACGGTTTCATCCTTACTTGTGGGATATTATCCTTCCCTACAGGAAGTGGCAAAGAGAGCACCCACAGCAGAGCTGTCTATATAGCTCCCCGCTTAACTCCACCCCCCAGTCATTCTCTTTGCCGGCTCTAAGCAGGAAGGGTAAAGTGAAAGAGGTGATAAACTGTTAGTTTTTATTTTCTTCAAGCAAGAGTTTGTTATTTTAAAATGGTACCGGTGTGTACTATTTACTCTCAGGCAGGAGATGGATCAAGATTTCTGCCTGGAGGATGATGATCTTAGCATTTGTAACTAAGGTCCATTGCTGTTCCCACAGAGGCTGAGGAGTACAGGAAACTTCAGTGTGAGGAACGGTTTCATGCTATGCAGCAATGAGGTATGTTCAGTCATTTTTTTCTGAAGAGACTGTGTATTTCAGAAAGGCTGACATACCCAGGAGGGTAAGGGTAAGCAGTAATCCTAGACTTATAATGGCATTACTAAGCTTGCATAAGGGCTAATTGAAATTATGGTTGACACTCAGTTTGAATGATATGGGATACTGGGAGTGCTGTTAATAAGTTTTTGAGGGACAACTTTATTGAGGGTACATGGCTCTTTTGGGGTTTTAGACCCCACATGGCTAGTTAAAACGCTTTGTGTGTTTTTGGGAGGCCTTAGAAACATTGAGTGAGATGGGCGGGGCCTAATTTTGCGCCTCAGTTGCGCAGTTGTTTTCTCTTGACAAGCAGCAAGCTACAACACCGGAGGGTCCTGGTGAACTTTTTGGGCCAAAACAAAGCTTTAAACCCTCATTTCCAATTCCTAAGGGCAGGTAGACGCCACAGCAGAACTGTGGCAAGGTGCTGACAGGGTTTTTTCCGATTTTTGGCACTTTGTCAATCCGGTTTCCATATTTATGGGTTAAATGTTTCATTTGCTTGTGGAGCAATCTTACTAAAGCTTGTTGAATCTGCTGTGAAAAATTCGAAAAATTTGATACATTTTTAAGCAGTTTTGCAGATCGTGTATGCCTTTTTATCTCTTAAAGGCACAGTACCGTTTTTTTAAAATTGTTGTTTTTTCACTGAATAAAGTGTTTTCCAAGATTGCTTGTCTCATTACTAGCCTGTTCAACATGTCTGACATTGAGGAAACTCCTTGTTCAATATGTTTAGAAACCATTGTGGAACCCCCTCTTAGAATGTGTCCCACATTTACTGATATGTCTATAAATTGCAAACAGCATATTTTGACTTATAAGAGTTTGGTGCTGGATGATTCTCAGACAGAAGGAAATCAGGTTATGCCATCTAGTTCTCCCCAAGTGTCACAACCAGTAACGCCCCCACAAGTGACGCCAAGTACCTCTAGTGCGTCTAATTCTTTCACCTTGCAAGATATGGCCACAGTTATGAATTCTACCCTCACAGAGGTTTTATCTAAACTGCCTGGGTTGCAAGGGAAGCGCAGTAGCTCTGGGTTAAGAACAAATGCTGAGCCTTCTGACGCTTTAGTAGCCGTATCCAATGTACCCTCACAATGTTCTGAAGTAAGGGTGAGGGATTTGCTGTCTGAGGGAGATATTTCTGATTCAGGAAAGATGTTCCCTCAGACAGACTCAGATATGACGGCCTTTACATTTAAGCTAGAACACCTCCGCTTGTTGCTCAGGGAGGTTTTAGCGACTCTGAATGATTGTGACCCTATTGTAATTCCAGAGAAATTGTGTAAAATGGATAAATATTTATAGGTTCCTGTCTACACTGATGTTTTTCCGGTCCCTAAGAGGATTTCGGACATTGTTACTAAGGAGTGGGATAGACCAGGTATTCCGTTCGCTCCCCCTCCTACTTTTAAGAAGATGTTTCCCATATCCAACACCATGCGGGACTCGTGGCAGACGGTCCCTAAGGTGGAGGGAGCTATTTCTACTCTAGCTAAGCGTACAACTATACCTATTGAGGACAGTTGTGCTTTCAAAGATCCGATGGATAAAAATTAGAGGGTCTCCTGAAGAAAATTTTTGTTCATCAGGGTTTTCTTCTCCAACCTATAGCGTGCATTGTTCCTGTAACCACTGCAGCTGCCTTTTGGTTCGAGGCTCTGGAAGAGGCTCTTCAGGTGGAGACCCCTTTTAGATGATATTCTGGACAGAATTAGGGCTCTTAAGCTAGCTAATTCTTTCATTACAGATGCCGCTTTTCAACTGGCTAAATTAGCGGCAAAGAATTCAGGTTTTGCCATTTTAGCGCATAGAGCGTTATGGCTTAAGTCCTAGTCGGCTGATGTGTCATCAAAATCTAAGCTTTTAGGGGCGGAGCCAACTCTCGAGCCGAGCAGACGTAGGTACTAGGAGCTCCTGCTCTAATAAATCTAAAAAGGCCACTAAATAGCCCTAAAATCACATTTTACATAGCGAAACCGATATGTGATTAAATGACAGTCTTCTAAGACCACACTTTGCAGCAATCTGCTCAATTTCCAGGGACAGACCTGATCTCCCACTCAGCTGAAGGGATGGACTCTCAAATCTTAGATGTATTGTTTCTGCTTGGCTCTCGCATGGACTCCCAGTTTCATAGCCTCTCTCAACACTTACTGTTCAGCCGAGAGGACTCACCTAAATTACCAGAAGAGGATGTTATCATTCTGCCCTCCCTGGCTGCGCCTCTGCTTCAACAGGTCAAGATGGCGGATATAGCCAGTCAGGGCCTCCCTACGCCACAGCTGCGATTTGCTTCTACTCTCGATAACTCTGGGACACTTTCGGTTCCGGATATGGCAAAGCCGGTGGAGATGGGGGTCAAGTCTGACACGAGTGTACACTACTGCTATGAAGATAGCCTGCCTGATCCATTGCTCTTTCAAGATACAAACCTTTGCTATGCCGAGAGGAGAACCGGTAACGATCTAAGTGCCTTGTCCACAGATAGAGAAGGAAAACTAAAGCCGGTTAAATTAGACCTCCCTCCTCCTACACACCTAGCGCCTGGAGAGGCAACACAACTATCTAAGTTCAGGGACATTCCAGACACCCCGGTCTATCAGCTGTGTGAGGAGCAGGAGGCGTCATTAAATCCAACCACCCGATACCGGATACAAGATCTTCAAGCGTTAAGAAAAGGATCTGTTGGACAGCTAGTGGAAGTAGTGATGCAGGATCCTTTGCCAAGCTACGCACCTACGATAGCCCACAATTACTTTAGTGCAGATTATTTGCAGCACTACAAGAAACATTGGTCCCCCAGACAAGATACCATACAAGCTCCTACAAGACTGTCGAATAACCTATTTGACCCAGATGGCGAGTGGTATTGTTTACCTGTTTGACATATAGTGCTGAGTAAAGGGATTTTAACACAGGCACAAAGGTTATGACAGCCAGCATCCTGGACATTATTTCTTGTCATAGGTTATATAGGTTTGCTATTTAGAGATTACCTGTTTGCTAAATTTGTTAAGACAGATCCTACACACCTAGAATCTGTACCTATCCAAATAGTAAGCTAATTTCGCAAAGTATATTAATAATCTCTTATTTAACACTGACTTTCTTTGATACTATGTTTAGTAATCTCACATGAGGGCTTAACTCTCTTTAAGTGGCCAACTTCACTTTTGGTTTAATTTCGCTTAGCTGAGCTCTTAGGCATATGTTAGTTTCCCATAGATTAAAATACATCCCAGATCAGATTACTGAAGTTGACAGTGTGATCAGAATATATATAGGTATTACAGAGCTCCCTACTACTGATGCCTGTTATTTCCTTTTTTTTTTTTTTTCTTCTTTTTATATATATATATATATATATATATATATATATATATATATATATATATATATATATATAATCGCTTAGGTTTCTAGCATTGGGTAATGTGAATCTCCAGTTGTATGCCAGCAGTTGGGTTCTCTCACTTTATGCACCTGTACTATTTTCTGTTGAGAGTTAGTTTGAAATTCTCCTTTGTGCACACCACAGTTCATATTTATATTACAGCTTACTCCTTAGATTCATAATACTTCTTTAAGATACATACGATAGAAGAGAAAGGCAGCACCTGTGGTTGTATTGTTGCGTTGCTTACTCCAAACACCCCTTTTATATATAACACCTGCTTCAATTTTCAAAACATCACAAGTTTATATGTTTATGAATAAATTTCACCTTCGTTAAATTTTATCTTTGGCAACTACACACAAGACATAGAAAACTGACTTTAAATAGTCTAGTATATGTACACTATAGTAAAACATGGTTTAATGCAAAAATGCTTATTAGTGTTAGCTGCCAAGAATACTCTCTGGTGCCTCCAGTATTGGGTCTGTTTTAGCAGATCCTTGCCTTTGTTATTATTTTTTGAATATATTTAAGATTGTATACTTAGTTCATTATCTATAATTCATTATTACAAGGGTTTTTTCAGTTTCAGTTTTGATATTACTTTATGTAGCTATATATATACGTTAAGGAAGGTCTCGGTTCATGACACTATTTATCTATTATATTTATTATATCAGTCTAGTTTATAATTATGACAGATAAAACTGTGCATAAAGTGGATAGCACGGTAACACATCCTAGATTAGGGCAGATAGATTAACTACAGGTGGAGGTGGGTGTCACCCACGTAGCACATAAGATTTTAACCAATTACATGTGATCTGTGTATTTAAATAAACAAACAAGCTTGCACCCTATAGCTACGATTACGGCATTTGCCGAAACATGTCAGCACTAGGGTACGTGGGGAACTACCACTACACCATTGCCCCAAGGATTTAAGCTTTATCCTAAGTGTTTCCTGTTTTATTTCCTTAATAAAGGACATTTTGTTTGTGCAACTACCCGGTGCCTCTATTCTCTTTCTTTGATGCTATATTCTTTAAGATACACTCAAAAAGGTCATTAACAATGTGTTTGTTATTATAGGATGTGTCACACCCAGTCACTGTCTTTGTTTTCATCCTGGGAGGTAGTTAATCTCAATATAATCGTGTCACTTTTACTATTACAGCTATATATTAGCCTGGTTAAATGTGTTATATAAGTATAGGGTTGATTGTGAGCCTCTAGATAAATTATACGTTTTTGATTTTATGAGGGGTAGTTATCAACGCGTCTACTTTACCTGCCTTCGCCGGTTCAATACGCCCGCCTAAGCTCGCCTACCATTGCCGCCGCGGACCTGAATGCGGTCGCCTAAGTTATCACTAAAGCTGTCAAAAAGCCGCGCACCAAGTACGGGGCGATGAGCAGCGGATTGTGATAGTTATCACTCATCCGATCTCGCTGCTCTTCGACTTTTTTACAGCTTTATTGCTAGCCTGTCACTAAGCACCCACACTAACTACACTGTTCTACCCCCTATACCGGAGCCCCCCGCAACTAAATGAAGTTATTAACCCCTAAACCGCCGCTCCTAGACCCCGCCGCAACTCTTATAAATGTATTAACCCCTAAACCGCCGCTCCCGGACACCGCCGCCACCTACATTATACCTAGTAACCCCTATCCTGCCCCCCCTATACCGTCGCCCTCTATAATAAAGTTATTAACCCCTATCCTGACGATCCCGGACCTCGCCGCAACTAAATAAATAGTTTAACCCCTAAACCGCTGCTCCCGGACCCCGCCGCAACCTATATTAAACTTATTAACCCCTAATCTGCCCCCCCTATACCGTTGCCCTCTATAATAAAGTTATTAACCCTTATCCTGCTTATCCCGCACCTCGCCGCAACTAAATAAATAGTTTAACCCCTAAACCGCCTCTCCCGGACCCCGCCGCAACCTATATTAAACTTATTAACCCCTAATTTGCCCCCCCCCCACCGTTGCCACCTATAATACATTTATTAACCCCTATCCTGCCCCCCACTACACCGCCGCCACTGTAATAAAATTATTAACCCCTAAACCTAAGTCTAGCACCCCCCTAACTTAAATATTAATTAAATAAATCTAAATAATATTTCTCTTATTAACTAAGTTAATCCTATTTAAAACTAAATACTTACCTGTAAAATAAACCCTAATATAGCTACAATATAAATAATAATTATATTGTAGCTATCTTAGGATTTATTTTTATTTTACAGGCAACTTTCAATTTATTTTAACTAGGTACAATAGCTATTAAATAGTTAGTAACTATTTAATAGCTACCTAGCTAAAATAAAGAGAAATTTACCTGTAAAATAAAAACTAACCTAAGTTACAATTACACCTAACACTACACTATACTTTAATAAATTATTCCTATTTAAAACTAAATACTTACCTATAAAATAAACCCTAAGATAGCTACAATGTAATTAATAATTACATTGTAGCTATTTTAGGATTTATATTTATTTTACAGGTAACTTTGTATTTATTTTAGCTAGTTAGAATAGTTATTAACTATTTAATAACTACCTAGCTAAAAGAAATACAAAATTACCTGTAAAATAAATCCTAACCTAAGTTACAATTAAACCTAACACTACACTATCATTAAATTAATTTAATAAATTAACTACAAATAACTACAATTAATTACAATTAAATAAACTAACTAAAGTACAAAAAATAAAAAAAATAAAAAAAAATATTACAACAATTTTAAGCTACTTACACCTAATCTAAGCCCCCTAATAAAATAACAAAGCCCCCCAAAATAAAAAAAGTTCAAAGCTCTTTTACCTTACCAGCCCTTAAAAGGGCCTTTTGCGGGGCATGCCCCAAAGAAAACTGCTCTTTTGCCTGTAAAAGAAAAATACAACCCACCCCAACATTAAAACCCACCACCCACATACCCCTAATCTAACCCAAACCCCCCTTAAATAAACCTAACACTACCCCCCTGAAGATCATCCTACCTTGAGTTGTCTTCAGCCAGCCGAGCCACCGATGGAACCGAAGAGGAGATCCGGAGCGGCAGAAGTGATCCTCCAAGGGGCGCTGAAGAAGTCTTCCATACGATGAAGTCATCATCCAGGCGGCGCTAAAGAAGTCTTCCATCCGGGCAATGTCATTTTCCAAGCGGCGCTGAAGAAGTCTTCCATCCGGGCGATGTCATCATCCAAGCGGGGTCTTCAATCTTCTTTCTTCAGGATCCATCTTCATCCCGCCGACGCGGAATATCCTTCTTCCCCGACGGACTAACGACGAATGAAGGCTCCTTTAAGGGACGTCATCCAAGATGGCGTCCCTTCAATTCGAATTGGCTGATATGATTCTGTTAGACTGCAGGTTGAAAATAATGTTTGGGAGTCCAAGCACTTACCCAAGCGCTGGTTAAGCTAGTTACCTATACCACCTCTCTGATCTAGTTTATCACGCCCATACTAGGACCCACATCACAACATATACCAAATGAATGTTTATTTCTGAGAGTGCACCATAACGGATGGACTGATAGATATCTATTTTAATCCCTTATATCCAGACCTACCCATTTTGTCTATTTATTAGACTCACCTGCTAAAATATATAAACACAGTTCCTCCTCCTCCCTCAGCCGGCGAAGGTGAGGTAGGACATTCCTTGGTAGACTTCTATACTCCACTAATTGCATAATGTATGTCTTACTGATATCTAATTGCAGGTCTGCTTGTGATGTTCCCGTGCCTGAAATAACTTACTATCTTAAGGCTCAGCTTAGAGACACTTTAGCACAATATTACTATAGACAACATAGTCTTATCTTATGTTGAAGGTTGCATAAGTTGCAGTGATGGGAACCCGTCCTCTCTATGACTGATAACCTTATATGTTAGATATATATGTCCTTCGCTTAAACCATTAATCTATAATACAGCTTCATAAGAGCTGCTACATTATAATATCATTATCATATATAAAAATTCTGAGGCCTTTGAGTGTTCACTTATAGTTAGCAGAGCCGCCCATGAGAAATACACTGTAAGCCGTATTATATTTATATTTCTAGGTAGTCGATCTGTATATATGACAGATATTATTGGGACAAGCTAATTGCTCCCCTTAGACCCCTCTCCTCCCTTTCCCGCCGGTACTTGTTGCCTGCGGATCATACTCTTACTCCTTTTACCCACATTGCCTATAGCTGGCATCCCCCCAGGAGAGGGGCTCATTCAACTTAGGTCCATAAGAACTGCCATCTTATAATGCCATTTTTATATACAAAAATACTAAGGCCCTTGAGTATTTACTTATATTATATTTTCACTGGCTCCGCCCTCTCACCACCCCGCTATCAACCCCAGGCTTAGAACTGGGCTCTTATTGTTGCATTTATATCTCATTGCTAATGCCCCCCCCCCCTTATATGGAATACAGGTATACCCCGCTCATACAGCGGGTTAGGGACCGGAGCCTCGCTGTAAAGTGAAAACCGCCTTAAAGTGAAACAAGGCAGTTTTAGCTTTCTTTTCACTTGCCAGTGTGTTTAAAAACTTGAAAACATGTTTGAACTAACAAATATTAGTAGTGCAACAGTGCTGCATTTAGTTTAACACTAGCAGAGCACAGTATTCAATAAATACCGTACCTGTAAAATAGTGACAATGACTGTGGTAAAATTTGCAAGACTATACCACTGAGACACAGATTGCACTGTAATGCTGTAAATGGAATGAACTGTGCATAACAAAATGGTGCCAGTCATTTTTCTCGCAATCTCACGATGATTACAGCACTGTTTCAAAATCTTTAGAGGTTGAACTTCAGCTCCACAAAGCGCTGTATTAGCGAAACGCTGTAAAGTGAAGCGCTGTAAAGTGAGGTATACCTGTATTAAGCATGTGAAACATTGTTACATTTGAACTTTGACACCTCCTTCCATTTTCTTTTCTCTCTTTTTGACTACTGCTAAGCAGTGTTTAACCGCTGATGTTGGTCAAACTGAGATACCCCATTCCATGAGATAAAGATGTCATTCTCCTTTTCAGGAAGGACTCAAATGTTCGAGATGAGGGTGTCAAGGATTCATGGTTTGTCTTGTATATTAGAACAATGTTATGGTAGTATTACATATATTTTACTCTATAGTTACTTTCATCATTCTTATGGTTATCATTGTCAATGTTGCAAATTGCCAATATCAATTGGTTTGGCTATAAACCATAGAACTAACCATTGAATATTTGATATTTAGTTTGTAATAAAGAAAACGAGATTCCTAAGAGGTTTGCATAATGCACAACTTTAATGCATGTATAAGTTAGAACTGATATGCAATTTATGCTCTGTAAAAGTATCCGAGTGTGTCATGCAAATAATTGGATCCTAGTCATTGTATTAATGATTTTTGCTTTTGTTGTAATTGTTTCAAGAATCTCAATAAAAGAAATATTTAAAAAAAAAAAAAAATCTAAGCTTTTGACCATCCCTTTCAAGGGTAAGACCCTATTCGGGCCTGAACTGAAACAGATCATTTCAGATATCACTGGAGGGAAAGGTCATGCCCTCCCTCAGGATAAGACAAATAAGATGAGGACCAAACAAAATAATTTTCTAGGAAGGAAAGGATAGAGGGTGCCACATGGTGCAGGTCATAAAATATAGGTAAGGACAACAATTGGATCACAAGAATCCTACTCACACAGTTCTATTTGGAATCTGTTTTCATACGTTTGGACTGGCCTGCTTTACATTATTAGTACTAATAATATGATAATAATCATCATTTCTTTATATTCTTCAAACCAGTAAGGGAGAAATCATATGTAACAACAATAATAATAATAAAAAGTATTTGTTAGTACAAACTAAACTTAATAAAAAGCTGTTGTTTTTAACAGTTCATACCATTATCAGATTATGTTAGGGGTGCTAATGATCACAGATTAGAACCATCCTGTGTTTTAAATATGAAACAACATTTTGTTGTCCTTGGAAAATGATTGCTTATGTGGTATACAACAATAGGTTCTGCAGAGTCTACACATTTTTTACATTTTTTATTTATAAATGTTAAAAATAAAACTGTTGTAAGTTTTTATTTACCTTCATTATATGTATGTTGGTATGCCCCAATGAGGGTGTGGATTTTTTCTGATCAATGATTGGTTCTTTTTCATTTTAAATATGGCAGTTGAGAGTATGTTTGTATAGCCTGATGAAACAGTGTTTAACACTGAGAAACGCGTTGCTGTTGTTTTTATTGTGGAATAAATTTTATCTTACTTTTTAAACTCTCCATCTGCTGCATCATTGTTATTTTGGCTTTGGCCAAATATATTTTATTACAACTTATTTGGAGCTCCTGGATCTTTGGTGTGAGCTATTTTGACACTGACTTGCTCCCACTATACCACCTTTGGGCTTCCCTGGACTCTCCCTGGTGAGACGAGGAATTCCATCTGGCGACACACCCCTACGGAGGTCTACCGGACGACGTGTGGTTCCGGACTGCGAATACTGCACATTTGTGCTTTATACTGTGTGAGTAGGATTCTTGTGATCCAATTGTTGTCCTTACCTATATTTTATGACCCACACCATGTGGCGCCCTCTATCCTTTCCTTCCTAGATTTGTCATCCGTGTTGCGGCACAACACCCTGGAGGAGCGGCCTACACTCTCTTGGAATACTGCTGTCTATCTGTCAGCCTTTGGAACTACTAATTGCGTATTGCAGGACTTTGTATCAGAACATATACACTGGATTACTGGAGTGCCATTACACTGTTGTTTTAATATCAATGTTACAATACTGCTGTTGTTATTTGCTACATTAACCAATTCCATTTTTACAGCACATATATCATTAATTCTCTCTAAATTATCTTATAATATTAATCCTAGGCGCATCTTATAAGTGCTCTAGTGACGTTGTTATCACTTTAGCACTAGTTGTTGTTTAAATATAATTTTCGTTCCTTTCAAAACTTCAAAGGTGGTCCCACTTCCTCTTCCCCTGCTGCAAGGCAAGAGGGGAACTTTGCTCAAACCAAGTCAGTCTGGAGACCTAACCAGGCTTGGAACAAAGGTAAACAGGCCAAGAAGCCTGCTGCTGGCACCAAGACAGCATGAAGGGGTAGCCCCCGATCCGGGAGCGGATCTAGTAGGGGGCAGACTTTCTCTCTTTGCTCAGGCTTGGACAAGAGATGTTCAGGACTCCTGAGCTTTAGAAATCGTAACCCTGGGATACCTTCTAGACTTCAAGTATTCTCCTCCAAGGGGGAGATTTCATCTTTCTCAATTGTCTGCAAACCAGACAAAAAGAGAGGCGTTCTTAAGCTGTGTAGAAGACCTATATACCATGGGAGTGATCCGTTCCTGTTCCGAATGCGGAACAAGGGCAAGGGTTTTACTCCAATCTGTTTGTGGTTCCCAAAAAGGAGGGAACCTTCAGACCAATCTTAGATCTCAAGATCCTAAACCAATTCCTCAGAGTCCCATCCTTCAAGATTGAGACCATTCGGACTATTTTACCAATGATCCAGGAGGGTAAATATTTGACCACGGTGGACTTAAAGGATGCGTATCTACACATCCCTATTCACGGAGATCATCAACAGTTCCTCAGGTTCGCCTTTCTGGACAGGCATTACCAATTTGTGGCTCTTCCCTTCGGGTTGGCCACGGCTACCAGAATTTTGACAAAGGTGCTAGGGTCCCTTCTGATGGTCCTAAGGCCGCGGGGCATAGCAGTGGCGCCTTATCTAGATGATATCTTAATTCAAGCGTCGACTTTCCAACTAGCCAAGGCTCACACGGACATCGTGTTGGCCTTTCTAAGATCTCATGGGTGGAAGGTGAACGTAAAAAAGAGTTCTCTTTCCCCTAGTTTCATTCCTAGGGACTCTGATAGACTTGGTGGACATGAAAATATTTCTGACGGAGGTCAGGAAATCAAAAATTTTAGTCATCTGCCGAGCTCTTCATTCCATTCCTCGGCTGTCAGTGGCTCAGTGTATGGAGGTAATCTGTCTAATGGTAGCGGCAATGGACATAGTTCTGTTTGTTCGCTTACATCTCAGACCACTGCAACTATGCATGCTCAGACAGTGGAATGGGGATTATGCAGATGTATCTCCTCAAATAAATCTGGATCAGGAGACCAGAGATTCTCTTCTTTGGTGGTTGTCACAGGATCACCTGTCCCAAGGTATGTGTTTCTGCAGGCCAGCGTGGGTTATAGTGACGACGGACGCCAGCCTACTGGGCTGGGGTGCAGTCTGGAATTCCCTGAAAGCACAGGGACTCAGGAGGAGGCCCTCCTACCGATAAATATTCTAGAACTGAGGGCGATATTCAATGCTCTTGAGGCGTGGCCTCAGCTGGCTTCGGCCAGATTCATCAGATTTCAGTCGGACAACATCACGACTGTGGCTTATATCAATCATCAGGGGGGAACAAGGAGTTCCCTAGCGATGATAGAAGTTTCCAGAATAATCAGATGGGCAGAGTCTCACTCTTGCCATCTATCAGCAATCTATATCCCAGGGGTAGAGAACTGGGAGGCGGATTTTCTAAGTCGTCAGACTTTTCATCCGGGAGAGTGGGAACTCCATCCGGAGGTGTTTGCTCAACTGATTCAGCTATGGGGCACACCAGAATTGGATCTGATGGCGTCTCGTCAGAACGCCAAACTTCCTTGTTACGGGTCCAGGTCAAGGGATCCTCAGGCAGTACTGATAGATGCTCTAGCAGTACCCTGGTCGTTCAACCTGGCTTATGTTTTTCCACCATTCCCTCTCCTTCCGCGTCTGATTGCCAGAATCAAACAGGAGAGAGCTTTGGTGATTGTGATAGCACCTGCGTGGCCACGCAGGACTTGGTATGCAGACCTGGTGGACGTGTCTTCTCTTCCACCATGGACTCTACCACTGAGACAGGGCCTTTTGATTCAAGGTCCGTTCAAGCTAATCTAATTTCTCTGCGGCTGACTGCTTGGAGATTGAACGCTTGATTTTATCAAAGCGGGGTTTCTCTGAGTCGGTCATAGATACCTTGATTCAGGCTCGAAAGCCTGTCACCAGGAAAATCTATTATAAGATATGGTGTAAATATCTTTATTGGTGCAAATCCAAAGGTTACTCATGGAGTAAGATCAGGATTCCTAGGATTTTGTCCTTCCTCCAAGAAGGATTGGAGAAGGGATTATCAGCTAGTTCCTTAAAAGGACAGATATCTGCTTTGTCTATTCTATTGCACAAGCGTCTGGCAGATGTCCCATATGTTCAGGCGTTCTGTCAGGCTTTAGTTAGAATCAAGCCTGTGTTTAAACCTGTTGCTCCGCCAAGGAGTTTGAATTTAGTTCTTAAAGATCTTCAAGGGGTTCTGTTTGAACCCATTCATTCCATAGATATTAAGCTTCTATCTTGGAAAGTTCTGTTTCTAGTTGCTATCTCTTCAGCTCGAAGAGTTTCTGAACTATCTGCATTACAATGCGACTCGCCTTATCTGAGCATCATCCATTTGGCATATGAGACTGATGGACAGCAGCCTCCCGAAAGGGTTACAGCTCACTCTACTAGAGCGGTGGCTTCCACATGGGCTTTTAAAAATGATGCTTCTGTTGAGCAAATTTTTAAGGCTGCGACTTGGTCTTCGCTTCATACCTTTTCCAAATTTTCCAAATTTGATACTTTTGCATCTTCGGAGGCTATTTTTGGGAGAAAGGTTCTGCAAGCAGTGGTGCCTTCCGTTTAGGTTCCTGTCGTGTCCCTCCCTTCATCTGTGTCCTAAAGCTTTGGTATTGGTATCCCACAAGTAAGGATGAAACCGTGGGCTCGGTACATCTTGCAAAAGTAAACAAAATTTATGCTTACCTGATAAATTTCTTTCTTTTGCGATGTACCGAGTCCACGGCCCGCCCTGTCTATTCAAGACAGATAGTATTTTTTATTGAAAACTTCAGTCACCTCTGCACCTTATAGTTTCTCCTTTTTCTTCCTAAGCCTTCGGTCGAATGACTGGGGGGTGGAGTTAAGGGGGGAGCTATATAGACAGCTCTGCTGTGGGTGTTCTCTTTGCCACTTCCTGTAGGGAAGGATAATATCCAACAAGTAAGGATGAAATCGTGGACTCGGTACATCGCAAAAGAAAGAAATTTATCAGGTAAGCATAATTTTTTTTTTTTTTGTCTTCTAGGTATTGGAGACATTGCACTTAAGGAATGTTTAGCTGCAGTTTTCTGTTTGGGGACATTTTATATCCTTTGGATAGGATATTATTTGGCAAGGTGCAGGCTCTGTTATGTAATTGGAGACTTTATTTTGATTGTGGCTCATTATGGGGGCATGTTTGAGTAATCAGTGTTTGTGAATTACATTTTCTCATGAGATGCGGGTGTGTTTTCTGTGTATAGACCGCTCTTTTTAAATACAGAGAACTCACTTGAGGGAGTAACGGTAGTTATTTCTTTTTTCTGTATCGCACTCTTTCTTTTTCAGCTGCGCCTCTGCCGGATGGTCATGTTATAAGTGGAGCGGCGTTTTCTCCTACATCAAAAAAATACAGTTTTTATTGTTCGGCAGGAGAGTTCTATTCTGTTTTCATTTCTTGTGACTCCTCAGTTGGACTGAGGTGTAGAGGTCTCTGTTAGTTTGTTTATTTAGCGACTGTTACGCTCTGAAACTAAAGAAAAGTTAGTTTTTTTCTTAAAGGAACAGTTCTTAAGTTAAATAAGATTGTTTTTTTCTTAAATTCTTTTGCAAATCTCTGTTATACTTGTTATGTCTTGTGGCACAAATTGTTTTGCCTATGCAATTATGTTCTGCGTGTTTATTTAGAACTCTTGAGTGTAAAGATAGATTGTTACCCTCGGAGCCTAATGTCTCCTAGGATGTTGCTGTTCAGGCAATAACTCAGCTTTCTCCTCAAAGGTCCCAAGCCTCAGTGGCGTCACATGCAGTGCCCTGCAGTTCCTCTCAGCCTCCTTGAGGCGTATATTTGCCTGCAGAATTTGCTGCACAGGTATCTTCTGTGGTATCTGTGGCGTTATCTGCTTTCCTTCTAAATACAGGGAGAGTCCACTGCTGCATTCATTACTTTTGGGAATACAGAACCTGGCCACCAGGAGGAGGCAAAGACACCTCAGCTAAAGGCTTAAATACCTCCCCCACTTCTCTCATTCCCCTTTCATTCTTAGCCTTTCGTCACAGGAGGTTGGCAGAGAAGTGTCGGAAGATTACGGAGTAGTTTCTTATGGATGGTAGTACTCTTCGAGATGGGACTGGATTTTTAAGTAGTCTTGTTAGCCTCTCAGTGAGAGCATTGATGAAGGTCAGAGTCCGGAGATGCAGGGAGAGTCTTTCTGCAGAACCATCCTGACTCATGTTAACAGCTCCATAAGCAATCAGCGTTGACGAGTTTCGCAGCCTGCTTTTCTGCACTCAAGTCCATGTCAGAAGCGCTGCTACAATCTGTCAAACTTGAAGGATCATGTTGCTGTTCCACGGCATAGATTCCGGTAAGATCGTTTCAATTTTTACATACTTGTAACATTAGAAGACATGGTCTCAGTGGGACTCCTTTATCTTTATGATATCTAGGGTTAATATCTCCGGAGGGGGATTATTAAACAGTGGGGGGTTTAATCATGTTTATGTGATTTTGACTGCTTATGTGTATGGGACGTTTAGGACTCATAGGCTTTTATGGAACGTACAGGTTTTTTAGCTGCACAGTTTTTGGACTGGTGCGAGTGAATTCTGCACGTTGCACCACATGACCAGGTGAGGCCACATTTTTGTTCCCCATTTCTGTATTCCTGACCGTGCGACTGCGGAGAGGATCCATTTTTTCTCTACCGATCTGGGTCATAGGAGGTGGTGAGTGCCCCAGCCATTGGGGGTGTGAGGTGTCAGTTGTTTTTTTACCATAATCTACTTAGTCGAGTTATGGAGGATTCTGCTATGTTAGAGGGAATTTCCTCTAATTCAGAGTTTGATACCTGCGTATATTGTGAGGAGGCCCGGGTAACCCAGCCCGCTTAATTATGTTCCGTATGCCGCAATAGAGTGTTCTCTTCTTTCCACGTTGGAACGTTAGAGACCACTGAGCCACCCACCTCTGAGGATTCGGCATCCTGTGAGGTGTGTTCCCTAACATCTTCTGGTCCTACACAGGCAGTTGCCCCGCATGCCATTACACCTTCTCCTGAAGGTGGTCATTTTCCACCAGAGGTTACTACACGGTTTCGCACGGCCATATCTCTGGCCTTAGCGCATTTGCATCTCCCTGCCACGTGCAAGTGGAGGATTAATCAGTGTACTCCTGTCCAAGGTTTGGCATGTAAAAGGACTTTGGTGTCCGATCAGTCTTCTGGGGAAGTGGTGTCCTCTGAGGCTTCAGAGGTTGCTACCTCCAGGGTCGGAGACCTCAGCCTTTAGCCTCCTAAAAGAATTACTGCTCATTCTACCAGAGCAGTTGCTTCCACATGGGCTTTCAAAAATGAGGCTTCTGTTGAACAGATTTGTAAGGTAGCGACTTAGTCTTCACTGCATACTTTTGCCAAATTTTACAAATTCGATACTTTTGCTTCTTCTGAGGCTATTTTTGGGAGAAAGGTTTTGCAAGCAGTGGTGCCTTCTGTTTAAGGTACCTGTCTTGTTCCCTCCCTTCATCCGTGTCCTAAAGCTTTGGTATTGGTATCCCACAAGTAAAGGATGAAGCCATGGACTGGATACACCTTGCAAGAGAAAACAGAATTTATGCTTACCTGATAAATTACTTTCTCTTGCGGTGTATCCAGTCCACGGCCCGCCCTGGCATTTAAGTCAGGTAAAAAATTTTTTAGTTTAAACTACAGTCACCACTGCACCCTATGGTTTCTCTTTTTTCTTCCTAACCTTTGGTCGAATGACTGGGGGGTGGAGCTAGAGGGGGAGCTATATGGCAGCTCTGCTGTGTGCTCTCTTTGCCACTTCCTGTAGGGAATGAGAATATCCCACAAGTAAAGGATGAAGCCGTGGACTGGATACACCGCAAGAGAAAGTAATTTATCAGGTAAGCATAAATTCTGTTTTTTATTTTTATTCCCTTCCTCTCTAGTGACTCTTGAGTGGAAGATCCACATCTTGGGTATTGATATCCCATATGTCACTAGCTCATGGACTCTTGCCAATTACATGAAAGAAAACATAATTTATGTAAGAACTTACCTGATAAATTCATTTCTTTCATATTGGCAAGAGTCCATGAGGCCCACCCTTTTTATGGTGGTTATGATTTTTTGTATAAAGCACAATTATTTCTAAATTTCTTTTGTTGATGCTTTCTACTCCTTTCTTTATCACCCCACTGCTTGGCTATTCGTTAAACTGAATTGTGGGTGTGGTGAGGGGTGTATTTATAGGCATTTTGAGGTTTGGGAAACTTTGCCCCTCCTGGTAGGATTGTATATCCCATATGTCACTAGCTCATGGACTCTTGCCAATATGAAAGAAATTAATTTATCAGGTAAGTTCTTACATAAATTATGTTTTTTCCTCTCTAGATTATCTGCAGCTCTGGTAAGAAGAGAGGCATTCCTGAACTGTGTTCGGGATCTTTTCTCCCTGGGAGTGATTGTTTCAGTTCCAGTAAGGTAACAGGGTCTAGGATTCTATTCAAACTTGTTTGTGGTTCCCAAAAAAGAGGGAACTTTTCTATTCATTCTAGACCTAAGGTGTCTCAACAAGTTTTTCTGGGTACCATCCTTCAAAATGTACACCATTTGTTCCATTCTTCCTTTGGTCCTAGAGGGTCAGTTCATGTTGACTGTAGTCCTGAAGGTGTGTATCTTCATGTTCCCATCTACAGGGATCATTACAAGTTCCTGAGGTTCGCCTTTTTGATCAAACATTTTCAGTTTGGCTCTTCCGTTTGGCCTTGCCTCAGCTCCCAATTTTTTGTCAGGCAGTAATCACAATTGTTGTCTATCTGCCATCCATTTTCCAGGAGTGGACAACTGGGAAGTGGATTTCCTGAGTAGACAGAATTTTCATCCCGGGGAGTGGGTTCTCCATCTGGAGGTGTTCTCTGGGTTAACCCTCAAATGGGGGTGCCGGAGTTGGATCTGATGGCGTCTCGGCAGAACGCCAAGCTTTCAAAGTATGGTTCAAGATCTAGAGATCTGCAGGTCGCTCTGATAAGATTCTCTGGCAGTTCCTTGGGTTTTTGGGCTAGCATATATGTTTCCTCAGTTTGTGCTCCTTCCACAAGTCATTGCTCATATCAAACAGTAAGGAGCGTCTGTAATTCTATTAGCTATGGTCTTGCAGGATCTGGTATGCAGACCTAGTGAAGATATCATCTCTTCCATCTTGGAAGTTTTCTCTAAGGAAGGACCTTCTAGTTCAGGGTTCTTTCCTCCATCCAAATCTCGTTTCTCTGAAGCTGACTGCTTGGGTTTTTCTGAGTTGGTCATTAAGACCATGCTGCAAGTTTGTAAGCCTGTAACTCGTAAATTTTTCCAGAAGGTATGGCGTATATACTGTTATTGGTGTTAATCATAGGGCTACTCTTGGAGTAGGGTCAGGATTCCTAGAATTTTGTCTATTCTTCAGGATATTCTAGAGAAAGGTTCAGGCCTGTGTTTAAACCTGGTGCTCCACCTTCGAGCTTTAACCTTGTTCTTAAGTTTTGCAGTAGGCTCCGTTTGAGCCAATGCATTCCATAGATTAAGTTGTTATCTTGGAAGTTTTGTTTCTTATTGCTATCTCTTCTGTTTGGAGAGTTTTGAAGCTTTCGGTTTTGCAGTTTGATCCGCCTTTCCTTATTTTTCATGCGGATAAGGCCGTCATGCGTACTAAATTCGGGTTTCTCCCTAAAGTGGTTTTGGGTAGAAATATTTATCAGGATATTGATGTTCCTTCTCTCTGTCCTTATCCTTCTTCTCATAAGGAATGTCTGTTGCACAACTTGGATGTTGTGTGTGTTTTAAATTTTACCTTCAGATGACTAAGGATTTTCGCCAGTCTTTTGCCCTGTTTGTTTGTTTCTCAGGAAAGTGTAAGGTCGGAAGGCTTCTACTACTTCTCTTTTCTTCTGGTTGAGAAGTATGATTTGTTTTGCTTATGAGACTACTGGTCAGCAGCTTGTTGAGAGAATTACGGCTCATTCCACTTGGGCTGTCTCCTTTTCTAGGGCTTTCTAAAATAAAGCTTTTGTGGAACAGATTTGCAAGGCTGCAACTTGGTCTTCTTTGCATACTTTTCCCAAATTTTTCACATTTGATACTTTTGCATCGGCTGAGGCCTGTTTTGGGAGAATGGTTCTTCAAGTCGGTGGTGCCTTCTGTTTAGCTCTGCCTGTCATGTTTTCCCTCCCTATTCATTCTGTGTCCTCTAGCTTGGGTATTGGTTCCCACTAGTAATTGAATGAGGTTGTGGACTCTCCATATCTTAGGAAAGAAAACAAAATTTGTGCTTACCTGATAAATTTCTTTCTTTCCAGATATGGAGAGTCCACGACCCTCACCCTTAATTTAGACAGTTATTTTTTTTACTAAACTTCAAGCACCTCTATATCTTTGTGTTATTCCTTTTTCCATTTCCCTTTGGTTGAATTAGTGGGGATTATGGGTAGGGGAGTGACTTTTAACAGCTTTGCTGTGGTGCTCTTTGCCTCCTGCTGGCCAGGAGTGATATTCCCACTAGTAATTGAATGATGTTGTGGACTCTCCGTATCCGGAAAGAAAGACATTTTGTTTTTTCACTTTCTGCAATGAGATTTTTTAGTGAAAAAATTCTGCAGTCATTTTAAAATGACATTTTAAATTAGGCACACACCAGCTCAATTGCAATGTGTTGATAAACTGGAGAATATAGCCATTTTTAAAGTTTTTTATAATGTATTACAGAGGAAAAAAAAAAATGTTAAGTTTTGTAATAGTAATGTACTAATAAAAAAGGTGCATTGCTTACAAGAGTATCTTACATTCGGAGTTACTGCTTTACAGATCGGAAAAGCTAGGGGGCAGAGCCAGTCATCAATTAATGCGCTGCTATTTTGCAGCGCTGCTCCGCTCCATATTTAACTGTTCTCTTCAAACAGCGATTTGCTCTGGCTGCACTGTGCTAAAGAAAACTTACATATTGCATTAAAGGCACTGCACTATTTCAAGAGAACAGCTTGATGTGGAGCAACGCTGCATAGCAAAAGTTCTAACAGTTCCTGAATGTGCCCCGTTCTTTCTGCGGACATGCTGCATTTTCTGCGACGACATCTCAGATCACACCATGTTCTACCTTGGGGCTCTGTAGTCCCAGGTTTGTTCTTTCTGGGGTCCAATGAGCTGTCATTTTGTATCATTTTCTAGACTATGAAACAGGGTGCATAAAAATAAATTTTTATTTTTTTCTCAAAATATATATACATTTCATTTAAATACTATTTTTTTTTTTAGAATAAAATGGTTTTTTGATGAAAAAAAAAAAATCTATCTAAATATAGTTTCTATTTAGGGTAAATTATAAACCAAAGGTCATTCATCCTGAAATTCCTGAAAGGAGGAATAGTTTTTAATTGTATATCCATGGATATAATCTTTAATTTGTTGGTAAATTAATTCTATTAATTGTTTCACAAGGTTATTGTTTCTGTCTAGAAGATGTTATCATATATTTTTGGATTTCTAGTTCTCAAAACTGTGAATTTGTATGGAGAAATAAAATGCCTCAATAAACCCAACAGTTTTTTTCAGATTTCAAATTTACTTTTTATCTAATTTGCTTCATTCTCAATAATGGATGCCAAGAGACTGAAGCAAATGAGACGATAGAAGTAAATTGGAAAAATGTTTAACATTGTTCTGTCTGAATCATGAAATTCATTTTGATTTTAGGGTCCCTGTAATGTCATTGTTCCCTTGCAAATCAACGTTCACAGAATAAACTCTTAGTTTTAAGTAGTGCAATGAATAGAACATTGTTTGGAGTAGAAAAGATCTGCACAATGACCTCAGTGGGAGAAGGGTGGGGCAAGCAGTAAAAATGAACTGCAAGTTTACTTGGGCTGGTTTTGTATGATTATGTATGTTTTGTTACATATTCTTAAGAATGTTTACCCTCTTTAATCACAAGTTTACATTTAAAAGGAAGAAGAGAAAGATGCAGATGTTCCTGGAATCTCCACTAGAAAAACAAAGGTAATATAAAATCACTTTTTATTAGTGTTTCTCAGCTCTTTTCCCCAAGTACTTCAAACAGACCAGAGCACATGTCGATTCAATGAGCTTTAACAAGTAAATATTTATATTAAGGTCTGCAATGAGGCACTTGTGTACTGACACTTTAATATTGAATGATCAGAGAAAATTAGAGAGCCTTTTCAAAATCAAGTGGAACCTGATGATTTGCATAAAGACTTGCCTCAAAATTAGGAGGCAGTATACAGTCAGGTGGTCCATCTTATCTATACAGCTATTTGGACGATACAATAAATGTTGCAAGAACATATACTTGTCTGCATTATTTCACGCTTCAGGGAGCAATGTTGGCTCGGAAAGGTGTTTAAAAGCAAGTGAGAATACAAACACTCTTGCATTCTCACTTCAAATCTTCACTGCCTACTTTCCGGAAGCATCATTGTAGCAGACTGCAGTGCAGAAATAAAGAACTTGTTTATGCATAATACATAATTTTTCTTCATAAATGGAGAGAGTCCACAGCTGCATTCATTACTTTTGGGAATTCAGAACCTGGCCACCAGGAGGAGGCAAAGACACCCCAGCCAAAGGCTTAAATACCTCTCCCACTTCCCCCATCCCCCAGTCATTCTTTGCCTTTCGTCCCAGGAGGTTGGTAGAGAAGTGTCAGAAGTTTTGAATTAGTCTCTTATGTAGGGTAGTACTCTTCGGCATGGGACTGGAGTTTTAAGTAATCCTGTTAGCCTTTCAGTGAAAGCTTGGATGAAAGTTAGAGTCTGGAGATGCAGGGAGAGTCTTTCTGCGAAACCACCCCGACTCATATTAACAGCTCCACAAGCAATCGGTGTTGACGAGTTTCGCTGCCTGCTTTCTTCTCTCAAGTCCATGACAGAAGCGATGCTACTATCTGTCACACTTAAAGGGCTGTATTCCTGTTTCACGGCGTAGATTCCGGTAAGATCGTTTCATTTTACTTCATGAAATTTACTGTATTACAGATGTTTTCCCAAGGGGCTACCAGCTCGCGGGCCTAACTTATAACATAGGGTCTAAGTGAGGCTCCTTTTGTATCTTGGAATCAAGGGTTAATATCTCCTGAGGGGGGTTATTGAACAGGGGGAGGTTTAATCATGTTTGTTATATGATTCAACCTGCGTATGTGTAGTGTATTTGGCTCATGGCTTTGGAATATATAATGGCTTTTGGAGTGAAGCGGCCTCACGGTCAGGCACGCTTTTTTGGACTATACGGTTCTCCTGGTGACCGGGCGTGGTCACGTTTTTGGCCTCCATTTCCACATTCCAGGCCCGTGTGGCGACGGAGAAATTCTTGTCTGCTGATGTCGGGTTCATAGGAGGTGGTGAGTGCCCCAGCCATTGTGGGTGTCAAGTGGCGTTTAGATTTTTTGGTCCAATCTTTTGTAGTCAATATCCTAGTTATGGAGGAGTCTGATATTGTGGAGACGGACGTCTCTGTTTCATTTTCTTCTCTTTGTGATGAATGTGTATTGCCCCGGATGATACAAGCCTATCAGTTATGTTCTGAATGCAATATTAGAGTGCTCAATTACTCGGGATCGGGGAATCAAAGGGCCGCTGAGCCATCTGCCTCTGGGGCTTCTGTCCTCCGAGTTGAAAGTTCCCTTTCACCATCCCTTACTACGCATGCATGTAACCCATACTTTGCTTATCCTTCTCTGGAAGGTGACTTGTTCCCGCCGGGGGTTTCGGCACAATGTCGCATCTACATAATTTTGGCACTGGCGAATCTGCAACTTCCAGAAGTTGGCTTAAGATATTGTTCGTGTTCCGTTATCCAGGGCCCTTAAGGCATGGGATGGCCTGTTCAGCTCTTTGGGGGAACGACTTTCCCTGAGGCTTCAGGGGGTCATCCTTCGGGGCCGGAGTCATCTTTTGCTCTGGCGGGGGTATGCTGTGCTTTTAGGTATAGACTGGCGTGACTTTGTGTTTTATTGAGGCACGCTGTGGCGTTGTCGGAAGATCCCATCCTTAATGGATCTGAGAATTGTCAGTCTGCTTCTTCGAATAGCTTACAGAATTAGACGTAAGGGGATGAAGTAATCTTCTTATAGTCTTGTTTTTTGAGTATCCTTTCCAGTTCTTAATTTGGAAGAACAGGGTCCCTGTTGGACCGGTCCTGCGGGTGCGACTGTTCTTCTTAAGCGATAACCTGTGGGTTGCCTTATCTTTTATTTTTATCCGGTGAGGATTGTTTTTTTTTGGTTTAAAGCTCATGTTGGTTTTATATTTCCTTCTGGAATTTTATCTGGAATCGATACTCGCGATTGTTTGATCGCACTGTTACTTCTAAGGATTTTTTGGGGGGGCGAGTTTTAGTCCTATGCTTGTCTGCTGTTTATTTCTCCCTCTCTAGGGGAGATTCTATGCGGCCTTGACAGTGAGGGACCTTGTTTTCAGGCTGGTCCTGATTGGGTTTAGATCTTCTGTCATGAGGCCTACTCAGACACGTGGCGTCTGTTTTGCCTAACTGGTCAGGTTAGGGCGCCGAGGTCTTCACTTGGTCATCTGGGACTAGGAGTTCTACTGTGACACACACAATTGATTGTTTTTCTGTCGGGTCTTGGAGTGTCTCCTTCCCCGCATGGGTTGGAGATTTGGGAGGACTTCGTTCCTCCTTGCTGTCGTTTCTGGCGGTCTTGCATTCAGGGGTTCTTTGAAATTGCCCCTTTTGGTTTTGTCTACTTGATGTTTTTTTGCCGTTTAAATAGGAAATGAGGGCCTTGTGGCTTTTTCCTACTTCTGGGAGTTAGTCATCTCTATGTCAGGGACGATAGGCTGTGTTGCCTCCTTCTCCAAGCTTCGCTTAGAGGTTTTTCCTACTTTGTTCTACTCTCTACCTTCAGGTGACTCTGTCATTGTTCTTTTCCCTTGGTCTTGGACTTCCTGTGTGTTGCCCTTGGGTTCTAGAGTATTTGTCCGACTGTCGCGACCTAGCTTATTTTGGGTGGCTCCTGCTAGGGGTGTCTCTTCCCTTAGGCTGGGAATTACAAGTGAGTCTTGTTCCCGTTCTCTGGTTTAGTACGGTTATCTTCCTCTGTGAGGTCTGATTCCTTCTGACGAGGTATTGGTGATCCCTGGGGTGTGTTTTTTTTCATCGATTCTGGGGCCCAGGCCCAGGGTTCTTGTCTTTGATCCTTAGGGATGTCTGGAGACTTATGATCCTGCAGACTGGTTCGGGGTGACCTGTTTTTCCCGGGAACACAGGCTTGGCTTAATGGCTAGCTTGTTGAGCCTGCAAGCATCTGAGCCAGGATTTGCGTTCACCTTCGGGTGCTGGCATGTTCTTATGGCCTGTTTTGTCCTTGGAAAGGTCCCGCAATGGTTTACTTGTAGGCTTTGCGGGCTTGTAAGCTGATAGTTGAGAGTTTAATTCCAGCTATGGCTATCTGTTCTTCACAGTGCATGTCCCTTCACTTTGTGGGGGTTCTGTGATAATATAGTTTGCACATGGACGTTTCCGAAGTGTGTTCGGGGAGTTTTCTCTCTGTGGGATCAACAGTGGTGTCTGGATGAATTTAATTTGGTCCGTGGTTTGATCAGACTATGACTTTCTTGTCTTCTGGGCTTGGGCGCTGTACTTGATCTGCGCGCTCCCCTTTGAGGGGGTAGTTGCCTACCTTAAGCGGTTGGGCTTTCCTCTCTAGGGAGGGTCGTTGATTTGCCCTGTATGCAGGAGGTTGGAACAGGTACTAGGGCTTGGTCTGTTCCAACTATGGTAGTTAAGGTCTCCATGTTGGGATTGTTATTGAGAGTTGTGCCAGGTCTTCTCAGGGAGCTACGGCACTTTTCTCTGTCCAGGTCAGAGGGGGTTCTCCTTGGGAGTACCTATATGGAAGAGCGGATTGGGTTGGCACCCAAGCTCTGTTGGAGTTCCTTCCACTCTTCCATTCCCTGGGGGCTTGTGGTTGGGGTTTTTGTTTGTACCCCCTGGCTTTCAGACGTGCCTGTCGCTTGGGCTGGTCTGGTGTTTGGTGCAGGATCTGTGGTCTGTTGCTCTGCTGTTTCGTCCTAGAGGTACAGGGAGCCTCCTTGAGGGCTCTGTGTCTTCTCCACGGTTAGGATCTGTGGGAAGGAATGACAACTCTTTGACAGCCCGTGACGTGTCCACTGCTTAGTGGATGCTTAGCAGTCTGGCGGTTTGGAACCTATCTTCAGCTGCTCCTTACTTGCCTTGCAAGTTTTCAAATTTCAGAGTCATCTTTGGATGACGGTAGCTTGCAGTGTTTTGACTCCAGTGTATTTGTACTGCACGTGGTCTCTGTTTCTGAAGATTTAGATATCTGAGCGACCTTGGTGGCTCTTGGGACTTTCATCTTCAGTTTTCTTCTAGGGTGCGGTTGCACTGTGGTTGGGAGAAGATCTCTTCTCTGTTTCAGATCCCGGTCCTACTCAGTGGTTTCTGTTCAATCTGGGGTCTGGGCGTTGCCTCTCCTTGTTTCTTCGAGACTGAGAGGGTCTCTGTGAGCTTGGCCTGGTTTCTCAGGTTTTTGCCTTGTATTTTTATATTTTTTTTCTGGAGTCCTTGATGGATGTTCATCCATGTCTTTTCCTTTTGTGGAAGATAACGGTAGTCTGATCCCTTTCTCTAATAAGGGGTGTGTTGTTTGGGACCGACTGCTTTGCGACAGTGTCTCCTGGAGGCTTTTTGGCTCAGTCGTGTCTAGTTCCTGTGGTCTCTAGCAAGGCTTGTGGACTTTCTGTGGGTCAGTGTCTTTGGGCCCCTTCCTTTTTTTCAAGGTTTTCTCGGCTTCGGACGAAGCAGGATTTTGTGGGGTATGGTTTTTAAGGCCTGCTGCCCTCAGAATGGGCCTCCCGTTTTAGCATTCAGTGTCCTCTATAGCTTGGGTATTGTTTTCCCAAAAGTAATTAATGCAACTGTGGACTCTTTCCATTTATGAAGAAAAGCTTAAATTATGCTTACCTGAGAATTTTCTTTTCAGATGGAAAGAGTCCACAGCTCCCTGCACTTATTTTTTCTGTGCGGCGTCTGTTAATTTTATTCTTCTGGCACCTTTTCACCCTGATATTTCTTCTACTGTTCCGTGTTCCTTGGCAGAATGACTGGGGGATGGGGGAAGTGGGAGAGGTATTTAAGCCTTTGGCTGGGGTGTATTTGCCTCCTCCTGGTGGCAAGGTTCTGAATTCCCAAAAGTAATGAATTCAGCTGTGGACTCTTTCCATCTGAAGAAAAGAAAATTATCAGGTAAGCATAATTTAAGTTTTCGTTTTGGCTCCATTAAAGGTTTACCTCTCTCTTGTCTCTAGGTGCACACACAGGACCCTTTACAAGCACCACACCACACCACATGTAAACACTGCTTGGTATTTTCTTTCTAGTAGTGCTTGAAAACTCGCTTTTTTAATGCGCATTTGTTTATGGGTCATTCTCTGACATCACATGACATGGCGCTAGTGGCACTCTTGTGCATTTCAACTACTACTTTTGTGTGTCTAATGATTTTATCAGCTCTTTTATTAGATCAGTATTTACAATTTGGTAATCCTTTATTAGTCGGATTGTAATTTTAAATCTTAAATTGTGTAAATGACCTGATGCATTTACTCATTAATCAGTCTAAAAAAACAAATTGGTTAGATTCTAACTAGTATTTAGTGTTCATATTTTAAGAGACATATGGATTTGGGACTTTTTTATATTCATTTTTTTATTGCTTTATCTTATCAGTTAGTTAATTTAGCTTTAAGCAGAAGTTGCTAACTTTTTCTGTGTTTATTAATTTGTTTTTTGTTTAGGAATATCAACCGAAGCGTAAATTGCGCAATAGAACTCAATCGTATGATTTGCAATCTTGGAAGAAGCAATGTGAGGAGCTATTAAACCTAATTTTCCAGTGTGAAGACTCTGAACCATTTCGACAGCCAGTTGACCTTCTTGAGTACTCTGTGAGTTTGTTTTTTTAACTGTATTAAGATTATAGTTTACTTTTACGTTGATCATCACAGTTTATGAATTAGAAGATTATTCATGGTCATAGGGTATATATTAAGCTTTAACTTGAGGAAAAACAGAATTAAAAAGTGTAACACCACCCTCACCCTTCTAACATTCCTGACTTTTTGGTGTTTACTTTCTGTTTTTAAATAGGGAATTATTTTAACTCAAATGTATATCTTGTTCCCTCACTGTGAGTTGTTAAAGGGACAGTCAAGCCCAAAAACAAGTTTCATGATTTAAATAGAGAATGTAATTTTAAACAACTTTCCAATTTACTTTTATCACCAATTTTGCTTTGTTCTCTTGGTATTCTTAGTTGAAAGCTAAAACTAGGAGGTTCATATGCTAATTTCTTAGACCTTGAAGACTGCCTCTAATCTGAATGCATTTTGACCACTAGAGGGCATTAGTTCATGAGTTTCATATAGATAACATTGAGCTCATGCACGTAAAGTTGCCCAGGAGTGAGCACTGATTGGCTATAATGGATGTCTGTCAAAAGAACTGAAATAAGGGGGCAGTTTGCAGAGGCTTATATACAAGGTAATCACAGAGGTAAAAAGTGTATTTCTCTTGTACGGTGTATCCAGTCCACGGATTCATCCATTACTTGTGGGATATTCTCCTTCCCAACAGGAAGCTGCAAGAGGATCACCCACAGCAGAGCTGTCTATATAGCTCCTCCCCTAACTGCCACCCCTAGTCATTCTCTTGCAGCTCTCGACAAGGGAAGTAGCTAGAGAGATGTGGTGCATTAATGTAGTTTATCTTCAATCAAAAGTTTATTATTTTCAAATGGTACCGGAGTTGTACTATTTTAGCCTCAGGCAGAAAGTTGAAGAAGAGTCTGCCTGAGGCTTTTGATGATCTTAGCGGTTTGTAACTAAGATCCACTGCTGTTCTCACACATAACTGAAGAGATGGGTAACTTCAGCTGGGGGAATAGCGTGCAGGATTACCTGCTCTGAGGTATGTGCAGTCTTACATTTTTCTAGAGAGATGATAAGCTAGAAAATGCTGACAGTGCCTGATTTATTTAAGGTAAGCCTGATTACAGTGATTTAATAACGACTGGTATCATGCTTGCTGTAAAGGGTAATATTTTTGTTATTTACTCTCATTACTTAATATATATAACGTTTGCTTGATGTATATAAACGTTTATTACAAATGGTGATAAAACTTTATTCTGGGGCCCAGTTTTTCCACATGGCTGACTAGATTTTGCCTAGGGATAGTTTTTTAAGGCCCTCTCACTGTGAGTACATGTTGGGAGGGGCCTATTTTCGCGCCTTAATTGCACAGTAGTTTTTGCAGCTTGAGAAATCCAGCTTCCCTGAAGGAGTCCCCTGAACATATAGGACCCCTCTAAAGGGTTTTTGTGTCTTCCAAAGTCGTTGTATGGGCAGGTAGGAGCCACAGTAGAGCTGTGGCAGTTGGTTGTGACTGTTTAAAAACGGTTATATCGTTTTTTTTATCCGGTTTTTAAACTAAGGGGTTAATCATCCATTTGCAAGTGGGTGCAATGCTATTTCAGTCTATTATACACACTGTAAAAAGTTCGTAGAATTTACTGCTTTTTTCACTGTTTTGCAGTTTCTGTGATTGTTTTTTTCTCTTAAAGGCACAGTACCGTTTTTATTTTTTGCTTGTTCACAGTTATTAAAGTGTTTTCCAAGCTTGCTGGTCTCATTACTAGCCTGTTTAAACATGTCTGACATAGAGGAAACTCATTGTTCATTATGTTTAGAAGCCATTGTGGAACCCCCTCTTAGAATGTGTACCAAATGCACTGATTTTACTATAGATTACAAAGACCATATTCTGGCTTTAAAAAATTTATCACAAGGAGGAAGTTATGCCGTCTAACTCTCCCCACGTGTCAGAACCTATAACTCCCGCTCAGGGGACGCCAAGTACATCTAGCGCGCCCATTGCGTATACCTTACAAGACATGGCGGCAGTTATGAATCATACCCTTACAGAGGTATTATCTAAACTGCCAGGATTGCAAGGAAAGCGAGACAGCTCTGGGACTAGAATAAATACAGAGCTCTCTGACGCTTTAGTGGCTATGTCTGATACACCCTCACAATGTACTGAAGCTGAAGCAGGGGAGCTTCAATCTGTGGGTGATTTTTCTGATTCAGGGAAGATACTTCAACCTGATTATGATATGTCTACATTTAAATTTAAGCTTGAACACCTCCGCATATTACTCAGGGAGGTCTTAGCAACTCTGGACGACTGTGACGCTATTGTAGTCCCAGAGAAATTATGTAGATTGGATAAATACTATGCAGTACCTACTTACACTGATGTTTTTCCAATCCCTAAGAGGTTTTCTGAAATTATTACTATGGCATGGGATAGACCGGGTGTACCGTTCTCTCCCCCTCCTGTTTTTAAAAAGATGTTTCCTATAGATGCCGCTACATGGGACTTTTGGCAGACGGTCCCTAAGCTGGATGGAGCAGTTTCTACTCTAGCTAAGCGTACCACTATCCCTGTCGAGGACAGTTGTGATTTTCTAGATCCAATGGACAAAAAATTTACCTTAAGAAAATTTTTATTCAACAAGGTTTTGTTCTCCAGCCTCTTGCATGCATTCCCCCAGTCACTGCTGCTGCGGCTTTCTGGTTTGAGTCTCTAGAGGAGGCTCTACAGGTTGAAACCCCGTTGGAAGATATTATTGACAAGCTTAGGGCCCTTAAGCTAGCCAATTCATTTGTTTCTGACGCCGTTGTTCATTTAACCAACTAACGGCTAAAAATTCAGGTTTTGCTATTCAGGCGCGTAGGGTGCTATGGCTTAAATCCTGGTCAGCTGACGTGACTTCAAAGTCTAAACTTCTCAACATTCCCTTCAAAGGACAGACCCTATTCAGGCCTGGACTGAAGGAGATCATTTCTGCCATCACTGGAGGAAAAGGTCACGCCCTTCCTCAAGACAGGTCCAACAAATTAAGGACAAAAACAGTCTAGTTTTCGGCCCTTTCGAAACTTCAAGAGTGGCGCAGCTTCAAATTCCTCTAACACAAAACAAGAGGGAACTTTTGCCCAGTCTAAGCCGGTCTGGAGACCTAACCAGGCTTGGAACAAGGGGAAACAGGCCAAAAAGCCTGCTGCTACCTCTAAGACAGCATGAAGGTGCAGCCCCCGATCCGGAAACAGATCTAGTAGGGGGCAGACTCTCTCTCTTCGCCCAGGCTTGGGCAAGAGATTTCCAGGATCCCTGGGCATTAGAAATTGTGTCCAAGGTTTATCTTCTGGAATTCAAAACCTCTCCCCCAAAAGGGAGATTTCATCTCTCACATTTATCTGTAAACCAGATACAGAGAGAGGCATTCTTACATTGTGTTCAAGACCTCCTAGTTATGGGAGTGATCCACCCAGTTCTGCAGGAGGAACAGGGGCAGGGCTTCTATTCAAATCTGTTTGTGGTTCCCAAGAAAGAGGAAAAATTCAGACCAATCTTATATCTCAAGATCTTAAACAAATTTCTCAGAGTCCCATCCTTCAAGATGGAGACTATTCGAACCATCCTTCCTATGATCCAGGAGGGTCAATATATAACTACCGTAGACTTAAAGGATGCTTATCTTCATATCCCGATACACAAAGATCATCATTGTTTTCTCAGGTTTGCCTTTCTAGACAGGCACTACCAGTTTGTGTCTCTTCCCTTCGGGTTGGCCACGGCACCGAGAATCTTTACGGAGGTTCTAGGGTCCCTCCTAGCGGTCCTAAGGCCGCGGGGTATAGCAGTAGCCCCTAATTTAGACGACATTCTGATACAGGCGTCAACTTTTCAAATCGCAAGGTCCCATACAGACATTGTTCTGGCATTTCTGAGGTCCCATGGGTGGAAGGTGAACGAAGAAAAGAGTTCTCTATCACCTCTAACAAGAGTTTCATTCCTAGGGACTCTCGGTAGAAATGAAGATTTACCTAACGAAGGCAAGATTGAACTTCTAGACTCTTGCCGTGTTCTTTATTCCACTTCTCGTCCTTCAGTGGCTCAGTGTATGGAAGTAATCGGTTTAATGGTAGCGGCAATGGACATAGTACCGTTTGCCCGCCTACATCTCAGACCGCTGCAACTCTGCATGCTCATTCAGTGGAATGGGGATTACACAGATTTGTCCCCTCTACTAAATCTGGATCAAGAAACCAGGGATTCTCTTCTCTGGTGGCTATGTCAGGTCCATCTGTCCAATGGGGATGAGCTTCCGCAGGCCAGATTGGACTATAGTGACGACAGATGCCAGCCTTCTGGGCTGGGGTGCAGTCTGGAACTCCCTGAAGGCTCAGGGCTCGTGGACTCAGGAGGAGGCACTCCTTCCGATAAACATTCTGGAACTAAGAGCGATTTTCAATGCTCTTCAGGCGTGGCCTCAGCTAGCTGGGGTCAGGTTCATCAGATTTCAGTCGGACAATATCACGACTGTAGCCTACATCAACCATCAGGGGGGAACAAAGAGTTCCCTAGCAATGTTGGAGGTTTCAAAGATAATTCTATGGGCAGAGGTTCACTCTTGCCATCTTTCAGCTATCCATATCCCAGGTGTCGAGAACTGGGAGGCGGATTTTCTAAGTCGGCAGACTTTTCATCCGGGAGCATGGGAACTCCATCCGAGGTTATTGCTCAGTTGATTCAACTTTGGGGCAGACCAGAACTGGATCTCATGGCGTCTCGCCAGAACGCCAAGCTTCCTTATTACGGGACCAGGTCCAGGGACCCCAAGGCAACGCTGATAGATGCTCTAGCAGCTCCTTGGTCCTTCAACCTGGCTTATGTGTTTCCACCGTTTCCTCTGCTCCCTTGTCTGATTGCCAAGATCAGGCAGGAGAGAGCTTCGGTGATTTTGATAGCACCTGCGTGGCCACGCAGGACTTGGTATGCAGACCTGGTGGACATGTCATCCTGTCCACCATGGACCCTGCCGCTGAGGCAGGACCTTCTACTTCAGGGTCCTTTGAACCATCCAAATCCAATTTCCAAGCAGACGCAGAGAAATTAAACGCTTGATTTTATCAAAGCGTGGTTTCTCTGAATCGGTCATTGATACCTTAATTCAGGCTCGAAAGCCGGTTACCAGGAAAATCTATCCTAAGATATGGTGTAAATATCTTCATTGGTGTGAATCCAAGGGTTACTCATGGAGTAAGGTCAGGATTCCTAGAATATTATCTTTTCTCCAAGAAGGATTGGAGAAGGTATTGTCGGCTATTTCCTTAAAGGGACAGATTTCTGCTCTGTCTATTCTTTTGCACAAGCGTCTGGCTAATACTCCAGACATTCAGGCGTTTTGTCAGGCTGTAGTTCGAATCAAGGCTGTGTTTAAACCTGTGGCTCCGCCATGGAGTCTAAATTTAGTTCTTAAAGTTATTCAAGGGGTTCCGTTTGAACCTTTGCATTCCATAGATATCAAGCTGTTGTCTTGGAAAGTTCTGTTTTTGGTAGCTATCTCCTTGGCTCGACGAGTTTCGGAGTTATCGGCTTTACAATGTGATTCTCCTTATCTCATTTTTCATGCTGATAAGGTAGTGTTGCGTACCAAAGCTGGGTTTCTTCCTAAGGTGGTATCTAATAAGAATATCAATCAGGAGATTGTTGTTCCTTCACTATGTCCTAATCCTTCTTCAAAGAAGGAACGTCTATTACATAATCTTGATGTGGTCCGTGCTTTATAATTCTATTTACAAGCCACTAAAGATTTTCGTCAAACATCTGCTTTGTTTGTGGTTTACTCTGGACAGAGGAGAGGCCAAAAGGCTTCGGCAACTTCTCTTTCTTTTTGGTTAAGAAGCATAATCCGCTTTGCTTACGAGACTGCTGGCCAGCAGCCTCCTGAGAGAATTACAGCTCATTCCACTAGAGCAGTAGCTTCCACATGGGCTTTTAAAAATGAGGCTTCTGTTGAACAGATTTGTAAAGCGGCGACTTGGTCTTCGCTTCATACCTTTTCTAAATTCTACAATTTTTATACTTTTGCTTCTTCGGAGGCTGTTTTTGGGAGAAAGTTCTTACAGGCAGTGGTGCCCTCCGTTTAAGCGCCTGCCTTGTCCCTCCCTTCATCCGTGTCCTATAGCTTTGGTATTGGTATCCCACAAGTAATGGATGAATCCGTGGACTGGATACACCTTACAAGAGAAAACAAAATTTATGCTTACCTGATAAATTTATTTCTCTTGTGGTGTATCCAGTCCACGGCTCGCCCTGTCTTTTTAAGGCAGGTGTTATGTATTTTTTAAACTACAGTCACCACTGCACCCTATAGTTTCTCCTTTCTCTTGCTTGTCTTCGGTCGAATGACTGGGGGTGGCAGTTAGGGGAGGAGCTATATAGCCAGCTCTGCTGTGGGTGATCCTCTTGCAGCTTCCTGTTGGGAAGGAGAATATCCCACAAGTAATGGATGAATCCGTGGACTGGATACACCACAAGAGAAATAAATTTATCAGGTAAGCATACATTTTGTTTGCTATCACAGTGTTGGTTATGTAAAACTGGGGAATGAGTAATAAAGGGATTATCTTTCTTTTTAAACAACAAAAATTCTGGTGTTGACTGTCCCTTTAAGCTTATGCCGTGCCTATTCATCTGAACTTGTTAACCCCTTTCTGTACAATTTACTGGAACTGAAAGCATCCTACTTTGCCTCCTACTGCAGAAGTATTTTGTTGTAACGTTTCTGCATACCATTCCTGTATTTTTTGGTCACTGAGATAAGGATTTGACTGCTCACACACAGAGCGTGTACTTTATTCCTCCGTACATAGTGTTCTCCTCAGAACCTTTTTAATGGGCTGACCACCCTGCTAAAATTTAAACAGCGAAAATTAGCTAATGTTATCATTTTTCAATGTTTGTTATTATTAAATACATTTATGTCAAATTATGCAATGAATTTGTGCTTTGGCTTGCAGAAAATGTTATATTATAAAGTATTACATTACCCTAACCAAGCTATTTCATAATGTCACCCGGCTGTGGAAAACACTGTTTAATAAGTATAGTAGAAGTAGGGAACTTAAAGGGACAATAAACACTAAAATTGTATATAAAATATTTAATTTTGTGTATTTAAAAAAAACAATTTCATTATTTATTCCCCACATCTTATAGGAACATTATAGTCAAAATTAAAATTTCATGATTTAGACTAAGCATGCACTTTTAATCAACTTTCCAATTCTTCTATTAAATTTGCTTCATTCTCTTGGGGCCTTATTTATCATGATTGCAGGTTTGCAATTAGAGAACCTGTTTGCCTGCATTAGCACTTGCGATGATGGATCACATGCTGAAATTTACCAATACACAAGAGCTTTATTGTGCACGCCTGCTCTCACACAACCAATTACAGGAGAGCAGGGCATGTCAATCTCAGGGTGATTGATCTCGCCACCTCAGGCAAAAGAAGCAGTTTCTGCTTCTTCAAATTTGTGGCCTCTTCATATTGGCTCACCAGATGAATTCAGTTGTGTATTGGATTGCTGTTCCTTCAGTAAATTATACCAAGAGATTGAAGAAAATTTGATAATAGGAGATAGGAAAGTTGTTTAAATTTGAATGAATCAGAAAAGAAAACTTTTAAGTTTCAAGTTTCTGACAAACTCCAGATGAGCTTGTTTTCTGCTTGTCCTCTAACAAACACAACAAACACAAGATAAGCTTGTTTTCTGCTAGTCCTCTGCTGGATAATATGGGAAGTGCACTTTTGCAGATATTTTTTCTTTTCATTCCCTGGACAACTACCTGGTTTGCAAGCTCTGCCTAAGAGATAACAGAATAATATTTGTACATCTCTAATTCATTTGATTGCCCTTATGTTTACTTTTCCATATACCCATCTATCCTCTACTTGTCTGCTCTACTCAGGTTGCATGTTTTGAGCCCCAGCATATTGTATCCACTTCCCATCTTTTATTTAAAGGTTTAGTAATGTCAAAATTAAACTTTCATGATTCAGATAGGACATGAAACTTTAAACAATCTTCCAATTTACTTCTATTATCTTATTTTTTTTTAATCTCTTGGTTTCATTTGTTGTTGAAAAAATACCCAGTTAGGCTCAGGCAATGCACTTCTGGGAGCTAAATTCTCATTAATGTATGCACATCTATGCCTCTTGTCATTTGCTAATCCAAGAGAATAAAGCAAATTTGATAATATAAATACATTGTAAAGTTGTTTAAAATAGTATGCTTGATCTGATTTGCAAAAGAAAAATGTTGGGTTTCATGTCACTTTAAGTCTACATTATGTGCAGCTGTCTGCTCTTCTGCTCAACCTTGCTTTAGAGCAGAGCTTCTTTAACTTTTTTCACCTGGTACCCATTTTTACATTGGAATTTTTTTTATTATAGTCTAAAACAAACCTCTTGTCAAATGTGTGTGTGTATATATATATATATATATATATATATATATATATATATATATATACATCAGTATACCATAGAAAAAATTGGATTATTAGCAAAAAATAAGTAAATTTTTTTTTGCAATTTCTAGTCACTAACAGACTCACTATCTAATTACATGTATTTTCCATGTTGGCTTCTAGCCCACGTGTGGCAATGAGCAAAGTGCATGCACTGTGTACTCTACACGTAATGTGCCCTCTAATTTTTTTGGGTGCAAACAAAATTGTCCTCTTAAATTTTTGGCCAAGTAACTAAAATATGTGTGCCTATTTGAACAGGTACAAAATTAGCTATATACCTACCTCACATTTAGAATTATAAGAAAAAAGTTACTCACTCCTACATTCACACATACATTCATACTCACTCATACATACGCTCACTCACTCATACACATACACACTTACATGTCCGACTGCACCCAATGCCACTAACCTTGACTCCAGAAACTGCCGCCACTACGATGCCAGCACCCTCCACGCGCTCAACGCCGGTAGATCATCCGCCTGCCACCACGCATCCCCGACCAACACCTTCTGACCTTTTTCTTTTACAAAAATATGACGAGTCCACGGGTTTCATCCTTACTTGTGGGATATTAACCTTCTGCTAACAGGAAGTGGCAAAGAGCACCACAGCAGAGCTGTCTATATAGCCCCTCCCTTCCCCTCCACCCCCAGTCATTCTCTTTGCCTGTGTTATACTAGGAAGACATGGTAAAGTGAGGTGTTAGTTTTAGTTTCTTCAATCAAGAAGTTTTTTATTTTAAATGGTACCGGTGAGTACTATTTTCCTCAGGGGGATATGGAAGAAGATTTCCGCCCTGAGGTTGATGATCTTAGCAGTTGTAACTAAGATCCATGCTGGTTCCCACAAGACTTCTGAAGGTAACCATGAGACATCTTCAGTGTGGAGACCGGTTTCATGCTACAAGCAGCATTAAGGTATGTGCAGACTTTTATTTTCTGAAGAGACTTGATATATCAGAACTGGCTGGCATTTATTTCCCTATAGGGGAATGGGGTAAGCAGTAGTCCTGTTTCACAGAAGGGTATTACTAGAGTCCCCTGTTATTATTATTTTTTATTATTTTTTATTCACATAAGGGCATGATATGACACTCTGGGAGAGGCATAGGAACATTTTATTGATAAACTGTTAAAAACGTTTTATTTTTTATTATTTGTCCAGCATGACTTGCTGGGATGTGTTTGGGGTATGTTTTGTGTTCCACTTAGCTTATTAAACCGCTTCCCATGCGGTTGTGTTTGGGCCTACTCCAACTTCGGCCATAAGGGGCAGGGCTTGTCTTTGCGCTCTCAGATGCGCACTTCCTTCTGACAGAGGAGCAGCAAGCAGTAACTCCGGTTGCTCCTGGACAGTAGTCTCTGGCTTGGAGTGTTGGCTATTGATTTCGAAGTACCCTGGGGGCAGGTAGGCGCCACAGCAGTGCGGTGGCGAGGTGCAGAGGGTTCTTTTTTGTAAACGGTTATTTTTCATTAGAGCTTTATTTTTTCACCTTTCTCATAGGGTGCAATAATTTTTGGATATACTAATTAGTTTTAGTGAATTTTGATAGCAAATTAACGTTATTTAAGCAGTTTTGGAAAAATTGGAGTAATTTGTCCAGTTCCGAAATCAGAACAAGGACAGGGGTTTTACTCAAATCTATTTGTGGTTCCCAAAAAAGAGGGAACTTTCAGACCTATCTTAGACCTCAAGTGTCTAAACAAATTTCTCAGAGTCCCATCGTTCAAGATTGAGACTATACGAATAATTTTACCAATGATCCAGGAGTGTCAATATATGACTACCGTGGACTTGAAGGATGCTTACCTTCATATTCCTATCCACAAGGATCATCATCAGTTTCTAAGGTTTGCTTTTCTGGACAAACATTTTCAGTTTGTGGCTCTTCCCTTCGGGTTGGCCACAGCACCCAGAATCTTCACAAAGGTTCTAGGGTCTCTTTTGGCGGTTCTCAGACCGTGAGGCATAGCAGTGGCGCCTTATCTGGATGATATTCTAATTCAGGCATCAACATATCAGCTGACAAAATCTCACACGGACATAGTATTGTCTTTTCTGAGAACTCACGGTTGGAAGGGGATCATAGAGAAGAGTTCACTTGTTCCACAGAAAAGTGTTCATTTCTTGGGAACTCTGATAGACTCGGTAGCCATGAAAATATTTCTGACAGAAAATCAAAGATTCTAAATACTTGCCGAGTACTTCAGTCCATTCCTCGGCCATTAGTGGCTCAGTGTATGGAGGTAATTGGATTAATGGTAGCGGCAATGGACATCGTTCCATTTGCTCGCTTTCATCTTAGACCCATGCAACTGTGCATGCTCGAACAGTGGAATGGGGATTATGCAGATTTATCTCCTCAGATAAATCTGGATCAAGAGACCAGAAACTCTCCTCTTTGGTGGTTGTCTCCAGATCATCTGTCCCAAGGGACTTGTTTCCGCAGACCCTTTTGGGTGATAGTGACAACGGATGCCAGCCTTCTGGGCTGGGGTGCAGTTTGGAACCCCCTGAAGGCTCAGGGTGTTTGGACTCAAGTGGAGTCTCTACTTCCAATCAATATTCTGGAACTGAGAGCAATATTCAATGCGCTTCAGGCATGGCCTCAGTTGGCTTCGGCCAAATACATCGGATTCCAGTTGGACAACATCACGACTGTGGCATATATCAATCGTCAGGGGGGAACAAGGAGTTCCTTAGAGATGATAGAAGTATCCAAGATAATCCGTTGGGCGGAAGCCCACTCTTGTCATCTATCAGCAATCTACATCCCAGGAGTAGAGAACTGGGAAGCGGATTTTCTAAGTCGTGTATAGAGGATGAAATGAGGGTGTAATACACATCAATGTGTATTACTGCCCTTAGGGGGCGCCTCCTATAGCCTAACAACTAAACATATGTTCAAACAATATCAGTTAACTAAATTAATACTTATAAGAGATATATATATACAGAAACATACATATATATAAAAGTGTACCAACATAAAGTCCAGTAAGTGATATAGATATAGTCCCAATCAGTGGTAAGTCCAAAAAAAACAGTAGTAGGCAGCTCTCGGTCTTAGGATGGTCTTCCTGAAAGATGGGTAACTAGAAAAAAAGAAAACACAGAGGCGCCAAACATGGCCTAGTATAGCCAGATACCAGATATAACAATTAACAGGGTAGCAATTGGATACTCACAAAGGAGACGCACCCAATGGTGCTATTGAAGCAGACTGGAGCCTCTCAGTGGTCCAGCTCACTGATGTGTCTCACGTATCAGTTGTGGTCCTTGGTGATGGTGATTAACAGGTTCCTGAGTGAACAAAAAATATGCAAACCATAGCCCAGTAACGTTTGTACAAGTGAATGGCAATCTGAGCAATCCTACTTACAAGATCCAAAGCACCTGCAGGTGCATACACTGCAAACTGGAACCAAACAGTCGCCCAGTAGACTGATCCCTCCAGGTGAAAGCAGATTAACTCTCAGGTGCCAATCAAAGTTTGAGCAGCATGTAAATGATATAAAGATTGTCCAAAAAGCAAGTGTATTTCTGTAAAAATCTTTATTAAAATGCGACGCATTTCTCAGCTATAACAAGCTGTTTCATCAGGCTAAAAAATTATATCTTATAATCCTGGTCCTGGATGTCTTGAAAAAGGCCTGGTACGAGGGCCGAAACGCGTAGACGACACTTTACACCAAAGATTTGAGAGGCTCATTATATCCAGGACCAGGATTTGATCGGTAAGACTATTTTCAATAGCCCATACCCCTGTAGCGCTGTTTGTTTAGTGCGCTTTTTTCATCTTTTTCAGGTTTTTGTCTTAACAAAGGAGTAGGACTTTGGACTCCACCACACATCGAGGATTTTTTTCATCAGACTTTTTAAGGATTCACTTTTACCAATTGACTTTTTAAGGACACTATCATTGTCAATATTATTATTTCTTAAAAGTTGTGGAAACACACCTTTAAGAGTTGTGGATTAGTTTTGGCCAAACTAGACATAAACTCTCTGTTTTTTATGTTGTTTATATTAATTATATAGCTTGTGCTATTTGTTTCATTGGTTTATTGTTTTTAAGATATTAAATTTAGACGCATTACCGGACCACTGAGTCCATCATCCAGATTCAATTAGGCTAATTGAGATAATGGCTGGTACCAGTTTAGTTTAGAATCCCACTAGTAGGATCACACGGTTAATTTTGTATTTTTTGCATTTTTCACATTTTTTTCATTTTTTGACCACACCTACTTGATCACTTCAGATTTGTATTTATTTTGTGTTGTATATTGTGATCCATAATATGGTTTATCTGTTAGCTTAAGGATTCCAATACATTTTATCTCATTTTTAATTTTTCACGGCGTTTATTATACGATTTATATTAATCATCACATTTTGCACTACCTGTATGTACTGTTGACCTTTAAAGTGGGTCTCGTATCACTATAATAGTGGTCTTATCACTTTGATAACACTATTTGAGTTATTATTATATCATTTATTGGACACCAGGTTAATTTGTACACTTATTTGATAAATTCAATTAAGTACCGATTTGTTTTTCTATACACATTTGTGAACCTACTAGAGGGTCTTTAAGAGGACTCACTCACGAAAAACCTGACCATTAGATATTGGTCACCCAGTTAAAACAACTGGATTAGATTCAATTTGTCATCCGCTGTATTTTAATTTGTCATTCGCTGTATTTTATTTTATGTATTTTTATATGTGTTTTGTGTTTTTGTTTTTATTTACATTTTTTATGAATTCTGGAGATCAGAATCATATTGTTTTAATATAATAAATATATTTGTTTGACATTTGAACAATCTAATTCTAAGAGAAACTATTGGAGATTATTTCTATTTCCTGTGGTATATCTAAGCCATTGGCGCTCCTATATATCCTGTTTCATAGCTTCAGTGATCCTGGCCACGCAGGACTTGGTATGCGGATCTAGTGGACATGTCCTCTCTGCCACCGTGGAAACTTCCATTGAGACAGGACCTTCTCATTCAAAGTCCTTTCCAACATCCAAATCTAATTTCTCTGCAGCTGACTGCGTGGAGATTGAACGCTTGATTTTATCGAAGCGAGGATTCTCTGATTCGGTCATCAATACTTTGATACAGGCTAGAAAACCGGTCATTAGAAAAATCTATCATAAGATATGGCGTAAATATTTTTATTGGTGTAAATCCATGGTTTACACATGGAGTAAAGTTAGGATTCCTAGGATTCTGTCTTTTCTCCAAGAAGGATTGGAGAAAGGGTTATCAGCAAGTTCCTTAAAGGGACAAATTTCAGCTTTGTCAATTCTGTTTCACAAACGTTTGGCAAATGTGCCAGATGTCCAGTCTTTTTGTCAGGCTCTATCTAGAATTAAGCCTGTATTTAGACCCATTACTCCTCCCTGGAGTTTGAATTTAGTTCTTCGAGTTCTTCAAGGGGTTCCGTTTGAACCCATGCATTCCATAGATATCAAATTGTTATCTTGGAAAGTTCTGTTTTTAGTTGCTATTTCTTCTGCTCGAAGAGTTTCTGAGCTTTCAGCGCTACAGTGTGATTCTCCTTATCTCATTTTTCATTCTAAGGTGGTGTTACGTACCAAACCTAGATTCCTTCCTAAGGTTGTTTCAAATAAGAATATTAATCAGGAAATTGTTGTTCCTTCCTTGTGTCCTAACCCTTCTTCTAAGAAGGAGCGTATGTTGCATAATTTGGATGTGGTCTGTGCCTTAAGGTTTTACTTATAGGCAACTAAGGATTTCCGTCAATCATCTTGATTATTCATTGTTTATTCTGGAAAGTGTAGGGGTCAGAAAGCTACGGCTACCTCTCTTTCTTTTTGGCTGAGATGTATCATCCGCCTGGCATATGAGACTGCTGGACAGCAGCCTCCTGAAAGAATTACGGCTCATTCTATTAGGGCTGTGGCTTCCACATGGCCCTTGAAAATCGTTGAACAGATTTGTAAGGCTGCCACTTGGTCGTCCCTTCATACTTTTTCCAAATTTTACAAAATTTGATTATTTTGCTTCTTCTGAGGCTATTTTTGGGAGAAAGGTTCTACAAGCGTTTTTATATGAGACCTCTCCAGCTTTGTATGCTGAACCAATGGTGCAGGGATTATACAAGGATATCACAATTAATATCCTTAAATTCCAATGTTCAACTATCTCTGACTTGGTGGTTAGATCACCATCGTATAGTTCTAGGGGCCTCTTGCTCGTCCAACCTTGACTATGATCACTACAGATGCAAGTCTTTCAGGTTGGGGAGCTGTTTGAGGATCTCTGACAGCACAGGGGGTTTGGAAATCTCAAGAGGCGAGATTACCAATCAATATTTTGGAACTCTGTGCCATTTTCAGGGCTCTTCAGATTTGGCCTGTGTTGAAGAGAGAACCGTTTATTTGTTTTCAGACAGACAATATCACAACTGTGGCATATGTCAATCATCAGCGTGGGACTCACAGTCCCCAAGCTGTGAAAGAAGTATCCCGCATACTTGCTTGGGCGGAATCCAGTACTTGTATAGACAATTGGGAAGCGGATTATCTCAGCCGTCAGACTTTACATCCGGGGGAGTGGTCCCTCCATCCAGATGTGTTTTCTCAGGTTATTCAGATGTGGCATCTTCCAGAAATAAATCGGATGGCTTCTCATCTAAACAAGAAACTTCCCAGGTACCTGTCCAGGTCCAGGGATCCTCAGGCGGAAGCAGTGGATGCGTTGACACTTCCTTGGTGTTATCAACCTGCTTATATTTTCCCGCCTCTAGTTCTTCTTCCAAGAGTGATCTCCAAAATCATCATGGAGCAATCGTTTGTGCTGCTGGTGGCTCCAGCATGGCCTCACAGGTTTTGGTGTGCGGATCTTGTTCGGATGTCCAGTTGCCAACCTTGGCCACTTCCATTAAGGCCAGACCTTCTGTCTCAAGGTCCGTTTTTCCATCAGGATCTCAAATTATTAAATTTGAAGGTATGGAAATTGAACACCTAGTGCTTATCCATAAAGGTATCTCTGACTCCGTTATTAATACTATGTTACAGGCTGGTAAATCTGTTTCTAGAAAGATTTATTATCGAGTTTGGAAGACATATTTCATGGTGTTCTTCTCATAAATTCTCTTGGTATTCTTTTAGAATTTATAGAATTTTACAGTTTCTGCAGGATGGTTTGGATAAGGGTTTGTCTGCAAGTTCCTTGAAGGGACAAATCTCTGCTCTTTCTGGGGATTTTTTCACAGAAAGCTTGCTAAGCTTCCTGACATTCACTGTTTTGTTCAGGCTTTGGTTCGTATCAAGCCTGTCATTAAATCAATCTCTCCTCCTTGGAGTCTTAATTTGGTTTTGAAGGCTTTACAGGCTCCTCCGTTTGAGCCTATGCATTCTTTGGACATTAAAATACTTTCTAGGAAAGTGTTGTTTCTTTTGGCCATCTCTTCTGCTAGAAGAGTTTCTAAATTATCTGCTCTCTCTTGTGAATCTCCTTTTCTGATTTTTCATCAGGAAAAGGCAGTTTTGTGGACTTTTGTGGACAATTGAGAAATTGTTGTCCCTTCCTTGTGTCCTAATCCTAAGAATTCTTTGGAGAGATCTTTACATTCTTTGGATCTGGTGAGAGCTCTGAAATATTATGTTGAAGCTACTAAAGATTTCAAGAAGACTTCTAGTCTATATGTTATCTTTTCTGGTTCTAGGAAAGGTCAGAAGGCTTCTGCCGTTTCCTTGGCATCGTGGTTAAAGCTTTTGATTTATCAAGCTTATTTGTAGTCGGGTCAAGCCCCCCTCAGAGAGTTACAGCTCATTCTACTCGATCAGTCTCCACTTCGGGGGCTTTTAAGAATGAAGCTTTAGTTGATCAGATTTGCAAAGCAGCAACTTGGTCTTCTTTGCATACATTTACTAAATTCTACTGTTATGATGTATTTGCTTCTTCGGAAGCAGTTTTCGGTAGAAAAGTTCTTAAGGCAGCTGTTTCAGTTTGATTCTTCTGCTTATGTTTTAAGTTTTTCCTTTCATTTATGAGAATAAACTTATATTTTGGGTTGTGGATTAATTTTTTTCAGCGAAAAATTGCTGTTTTTATTTTATCCCTCCCTCTCTAGTGACTTTTGCGTGGAGTTCCACATCTTGGGTATTGCTATCCCATACGTCTCTAGCTCATGGACTCTTGCCAATTACATGAAAGAAAACATAATTTATGTAAGAACTTACCTGATAAATTCATTTCTTTCATATTGGCAAGAGTCCATGAGGCCCACCCTTTTTATGGTGATTATGATTTTTTTTTGTATAAAGCACAATTATTTCCAAATTCCTTTGTTGATGCTTTTTACTCCTTTCTTTATCACCCCACTACTTGGCTATTCGTTAAACTGAATTGTGGGTGTGGTGAGGGGTGTATTTGTAGGCATTTTGAGGTTTTGGAAACTTTGCCCTCCTGGTGGGATTGTATATCCAATACGTCACTAGCTTATGGACTCTTGCCAATATGAAAGAAATTAATTTATCAGGTAAGTTCTTACATAAATTATGTTATATACCTGTTGGTAAAAGATCATCTACTACTTCATCTGCTTTCACATTTGTGTGTTTTTTGTTTTTTCAAGCTTTTGCCTAGTCATTCTTTGTATTTGATTTTCCTATTCTTTTAATCTAATTGGTGTTAATCTGTGATGTTAGTACATAATTTGTTCCATTTGCAATAACATTTCTCTATATCTTGTCTAATATTTAGTATACGTCATTTAATTCCATAGGATTATCGAGCCATAATTGATACACCAATGGATTTTGGAACCGTAATAGAAACTTTAGAAGCTGGAAACTATGTGTCTCCAATAGAATTGTGTAAGGATGTGAGACTTATTTTCAGCAACTCTAAGTCATATACTCCAAGCAAAAGATCAAAGGTAAAATTATTTTAAATAATTGCATTATTTATCATTTTTTTGTCACTTTTTTTACTTCCCTTTCTTTTACTGCTTATTTTTTTAGAATTAAAAGTCCCCCTTTACAAAGCTAAATATGGTGATATATCAGTTTAAACAGGACGGTGACTAACAATTTATATTTTTAAGGTTGGAGAAGCTGTGTTTAAAAACATTTGTTGTGCAATAGTGTGAGAACATTTAAACATTTGTTTGTTTTGATATCAATTTATCATTGTGTTAAAAAATCAAACATCAATGGAACTAGCTTGACAGCCACCCTTTTGCAGGGCTCTTCAAACTCAAGTCCTCTGAACCCACCAAATGGGCTGATTTGTAACATACAGCTACTCCCTTCTCTGTCATATAGGTTGTGAGAGTTCCCGATCCGTTACATATGGTAATTACATTCCTACCACTAGGAGGAGGTAAAGTCTCCCAACCCACAAGAGCCCTATAAAACCCCTCCCACCTCACACATACCTTAGTATTTGAAAAATACCAAATCGGGTCAAAACGCGTAGACTGCCTATTGGACTATCCGGTGAGTATTTTAACCTCGGTTTTGATATTTGTTTTATCAGTGTTGCACTAGTTTGTGTTTGCAATTGATTTCAAAGGTCAGTTTTGCAGGTATTGAGGTGAGGATACTTATTTCCTGGACATCCATTGAATTTAATCGTCTCTGGATTTCGAGGATAGGATTTTGTCCCGTCCCGTCCCCCCCGCTTATGGAACTTTATTTGAACTCTGTACTAAGCTATTAGTACCGGCACTTAGTTTCTTAGAGGTACCTGAATAGGCTGTATCTATATTTGTGTTTTTTGTATTTATGTATAATTAAATATTTGTATGTGACACGGTATGATGTTAAACCTTTCTTTCATGTAATTAGCGAGAGTCCATGAGCTAGTGACGTATGGGATATACATTCCTACCAGGAGGGGCAAAGTTTCCCAAACCTTAAAATGCCTATAAATACACCCCTCACCACACCCACAATTCAGTTTTACAAACTTTGCCTCCCGTGGAGGTGGTGAAGTAAGTTTGTGCTAGATTCTACGTTGATATGCGCCTTGCAACAGGTTGAAGCCCGGTTTTCTTCTGAGTGCAGCGAATGTCAGAGGGATGTGAGAGAGTATTGCCTATTTGAAATCAATGGTCTTCCTCTAGGGGATCTTTTTCATAGATTCTCTGTTATCGGTCGTAGAGATTTCTTCTCCTACATCCCTTTTCAGATCGACGATATACTCTTATATACCATTACCTCTACTGATTCTCGTTTCAGTACTGGTTTGGCTATCTACTATATGTAGATGAGTGTCCTGGGGTAAGTAAATCTTATTTTTTTGTGACACTCTAAGCTATGGTTGGGCACTTTATATGTAAAGTTCTAAATATATGTCTATAAACTTATATTTGCCTTGATTCAGGATAATCAGTATTCCTTTAAAATTCAGACTGTCAGTTTCATTATTTGGGATAATGCATTTCAATTTATTTTTTCCTTACCTTGAAAATTTTCAATTGACCATTTTTTCCTGCGTGCTGTTAGGCTCGCGGGGGCAGAAAATGTTTCTTTTTATTGCTTCATTTTTGGCGCTGACTTTTTTGGCGCAAAAATTTGTCATTTCCGGCGCCGTAGTTGATGCAGGAAGTTGTATTCTGTTAACGTCATTTTTTGACGCATGCGTATTCAGACATTTTTTTGCGTCAGAGGATGTGGCGTCATATTTGGCGCCAAAACTATGGGCGTTGTATTTGGCGCCAATAATGTGGGCGTCATATTTGGCGCCAAAAAATGTGGGCATCTTTTTTGTTCCACTTTTTTCCTCACATTATTTAAACCTCAATTTTTTATTGCTTCTGGTTTCTAGAAGCTTATTATTTTGCATTCTTTCCCATTCCTGAAACTGTCATTTAAGGAATTTGATAATTTTGCTTTAAATTTTGTTTTTTTCTATTACATATTGCAAGATTTCACTGTTCCTGTTTCAAAACGTACTAAGGGATTCCGTTGACTGAGTTCAGTCCTACCAAAGCTAAGTTCATTTATTTTCAATGTTATGATTATCTTTAGCTATGGTTTGTTATAATTTTCATGTTAAACTTTTATATGCAGAATCCATTAGTATTTATGCTTTATATATTGCTATTCTTTTTACATCTTATGTACAAGAAATACTTAGAAGATTTATAAGAATATTTTTCTGATTCTATTTTTAAGGCTTTGTCTGACATCGTGCCTTCTAATAAAAATTTTAGGTCTTTTTCAAACTTCTTTTTTAATTATTGAAGTTTCAAATGACCAACAACATACTAATTTATACTTCTCTGATGATGTTTTTTTCTCATTCAGAATTTTCTTCATCAGATATTGACACTAAATCTACTTTTTTATTTTTTTATTAAAGTACATTTGTTCTTTGTTGAAAAGGTGTTGATTATTTTGGATATTAAGGTAACTAGTTCTTTTTCACTAGCTAACATTTTATTTCTGCTTATTTATTCTTCTGTGTTTTCAGAGGTTTTTTTCCAGTTCCTCATTCTAGGGAATGGAATAGGCTGAGAATTTTCTTTTATTCCTTCTTCAAAGGTTTTAAACTATATTCTTTGCCGGCAGTTAAATTCAATTTTGAGGGTTCTCCAATTTATTGGGGCTATCTCTACTCCTACTAATTATGCTATTGTTTCTATAGCAAAATAGTATTTATTTTCCTTTAGATGGTTGTATCTTATTTATGGAAAATTATTTAGTTTCAGGTACTTTTCTTGGACCTGTGATTTATTTGGATGATGTTGCAATTGCTTCATTTTTTCTGTTTACTTTAAGATCAAGTATCAGATTATGATTTATTTTAGCATTTGTTAAGGGACAAAATCTATTAGACTAGGTGCTGTTGCATTTGTCTTGTTGTTTTGCATTTATTGATTATGCAAGTCCAGTGTATTGACTGGTCCTTTAACTGGAATATCATGCTAATAATTTCATTTGTGTCTTCATTTTATTGAATATTTTCGCAAATGAGGTTTAATCTATGTCTTTAGCTGTTTTAGCTAGAAGAATTTTGTGATTTCCAAAAATCCATATTTCTTTTGTTCTAAGATAATCAATTATTTGTTTTATAATTGGATTCAATTCTTAACTGTTACTCCGGGCTTCAAGATTGAGTTCTAAGACTAAAACTTTAAGCTTATATTAGTTTGGTTGTTCTTATTAAGGAATGAATTCCTGAATTCTTTCCCAAGTAACATGTTTTTAATTGGAAATTTTTCAGTTCAAACTCAGCTCCCTAAAATTGCAATGTACGTGCCGTATTCCAGCTAGGCTGGTAAAGCGGCAGGTTAAGACTTTTTTGAAATTTATTTGGTTCTATTCGGTCCAAATTTCTTTGATTTTGGGTACAGAATAAATTCAGAATAAACCGTCTGTGAGAAGTCTTTTTTCTCTATTATATTCCAGCTATTCCAGTAAGGCTAACACTTTCTTTAAGTGTGTTTTGGTCTTATATATTTTGGGTACTGTTGAAGCATGGCTGATCACCCGTGGGGTTCAAGCGCTGCTCAGACCTGGAATCTTCTGGGGTTTTTCTTCCAGTTCCATTTTTAGGAACTGGGTTTTGGAGTTTTATTCAAACTATTCTGCCTTTTTTTGGTCAGTGATAGCATTATTTGTTTTCATTAGATACAATAGATGCATATCTTCATATTTCTGTTTTCATTCAGATTATTTTCTGAGGATGCGGAATCTCATATGATTCAACTTTGTTCTTCCAGGACATAGTTAGAGGATCTTTTTTTCAAAAGCTCTCGATTCCTCACACAAGGGTCACCTTTTTGAGGTTTCCAGATAGTTTGTGTCACTGTCTTTGTCTCTATCAGACAAGGGACAATTTTATTGGCTTCCGTCTGTCGGTACCTTTAGTCTCTATTTCCTTCAGTTGCTATATATGCATAGAAGTTTTAGGTCTTATGGCCACAGCATTGGATTCAATTCCCTTTGCTCATTTTCATAGAAAGAACCTTTCCAGTTTTTTTTGTTGTTTTTTTTTTTGCTGAATTATGGTGCAGGGATTCTAGGATTTCACATTTTAAATCTTCGAATCCTAATATTTATCTATCTTGATTTGGTGGTTAAGATCACCATCATTTAGTTCTACAGGTCTCTTCGTTTCTTTCAACCTGGACCATGATCTCTACAGATGTGAGTCTTTTTGGTTGGGAGGCTGTCTGAGGATCTCTGTCAGCACAAGGGGTTTGGAAATCTCAGGAGGCGAGATTACCATTTGATATTTTAGAACTCTGTGCATTCTCAGAGTTTTTCAGTTAGTTTCTTTTTGAAGAAGAGACGTTTATTGTTTTTCAGACAATGTCACAACTGTGGTGTATGTCAATCATCAGGGTGGGACTATCAGTCCTTAGGCTGTCACAGAAGTGTCTCAGATATTGGCTTGGGCTAAATCCAGCTCCTATCTAAATTCTGTGGTTTTTTTCCCAGGTATAGATATTTGGGAAGCGGATTATCTGTTAATCAAGCTTTACATCCGGGAGAATGGTCTCTCATACCCAGATATGTTTTTCAATTTTTCAGATGTGAGGATTTCTAGAAATAGATCTGTTGGCATCTCATCTGAATAAAGAACTTCCCAGGGGCCTATTCAGGTCCGGGGATCCTCAGGCGGAAGTAGTGTATGCATTGACATTTCTTTGGAATTATCATTTTGCCTATTTCTTTCCGCCTCTAGTTCTTCTTCCAAAAGTGATTTCCAAAATTCTTATGGAGTATTTGTTTGTACTGCTGGTGGCTCCAGCATGGCCTCTCAGGTTTTGGTATGCGGATCTCATTCGGATGGCCAGTTGCCAACCTTGGACACTTCCGTTTAAACCAGACCTTCTTTCTCAAGGCCCATTTTTTCCATCAGGATCTCAAATCATTAAATTTGAAGGGATGGAGATTGAACGCTTGATTTTTAGTCATAGAGGTTTCTCTGACTCATTGATTAATACTATGTTTCAGGCTCGTAAATCTGTCTCTAGAAAGATTTTTTATCGAGTCTGGAAGACCTACATTTCTTGGTGTTTTTCTCATAAATTTTCTTGGCATTTTTTAAAAATTCCTAGAATTTTATAATTTCTTCAGGTTGGTTTGGATAAGGTTTTGTCTTCAGTTCTTTGATAGGACAAATCTCTACTCTTTCTGTTCTTTTTTCACAGAAAGATTGCTAATCATCCTTTTTTGTACAGGCTTTGGTCCGTATCAAGCCTGTCATTAATTCAATCTCTCCTCTTTGGAGTTTCAATTTGGTGCTGAGGGCTTTACAGGCTCCTCCGTTTGAAACTATGCATTCTCTGAACATTAAATTACTTTCTTGGAAAAGTATTGTTCCTTTTGGCTATTTCTTCTTCTAGAAGAGTTTTTGAGTTATCTGCTCTTTTTTGTGAATATCCTTTTCTGATTTTTCATCAGGATAAGGCAGTGTTACTTCCTGATATTCATCATTTTGTTCAGGTTTTAATTCATATCAAACCTGTCATTAAGCCAATTTCTCCTCCTTGGAGTCTTAATTTGGTTCTGAAGGCTTTTCAGGCTCTTCTATTTGAGCATATGCTTGCTCTGGACATTAATTACTTTCATGGAAAGTATTGTTCTTTTTGGACATCTCTTCAGCTAGAACAGTTTTTGAATTATCTGTTCTTTCTTGTGAATCTCCTTTTTCTGATTTTTTTTTCATCAGGATAAGGTGGTTTTTGCTGTCCTCATTTAAATTCTTACCTAAAGTTGTAAATTCTAACAACATTAGGGAGGAATTATTGTTTTCCCAAGACGACTTTGGTAAGATTCTTACTTTCTTTGGATATGGTAAGAGTTTTGAAATTCTATGTTGAAGCTATTCAGATTTCAGATAGACTTCTAGTCTATTTGTTATCTTTTCTGGTTTAGGAAGGTCAAAAGGCTTCTGCCATTTATTTGGCATCTTGCTTAAACTTTTGATTGATCATGCTTATTTGGAGTCGGGTGGATTCCCGCCTTGGAGGATTACGGCTCATTCTACTAGGTAAGTTTCTACTTCCTGGGCTTTTTAAGAATGAAGCTTCTGTTGATCAGATTTGCAAAGCAATGACTTGGTCTTCTTTGCATACTTTTACTATGTTCTACCATTTTGATGTTTTCTCTTCTTTAGAAGCAGTTTTGGTAGAATGGTACTTCAGGCAGCTGTTTCAGTTTGATTCTTCTGTTTATAATTTCAGTTTTTTTCATTATAAAAATTTAAACTTTTTGATTTGGGTAGTGGATTAATTTTTCAGCGGAATTGGCTGTCTTTATTTTATCCCTCCCTCTCTAGTGACTCTTGGGTATCTGCTATCCCATACGTCACTAGCTCATGGACTCTTGCTAATTACATGAAAGAAAACATAATTTATGTAAGAACTTACCTGATAAATTCATTTCTTTCATATTAGCAAGAGTCCATGAGGCCCACCCTTTTTTGTGGTGGTTATGATTTTTTTGTATAAAGCACAATTATTCCAATTCCTTATTTTTTGATGCTTTCGCTCTTTTCTTATCACCCACTTCTTGGCTATTCGTTAAACTGAATTGTGGGTGTGGTGAGGGGTGTATTTATAGGCATTATAAGGTTTGGGAAACTTTGCCCCTCCTGGTAGGAATTTATATCCCATACTTCACTAGCTCATGGACTCTTGCTAATATGAAAGAAATGAATTTATCAGGTAAGTTCTTACATAAATTATGTTTTTTTATTGGCTACTTATTATATATTCTTATGTACTTTTTGTTTACCCCTTTTGGCACAGAAGGGGTTTGGGTATTTGGGTATTTTTTAGCCTCTTTTGGGTATCCGATACTACTTGTTTTACTTGTGTTCCTTCAAACAAATTAATGTATCCATGAATTATTCTTTTACAAAGTAGAGACGGATAATATTGCTATTAACCTATCTGAACCTTCAGTCTCTTTCACTCCCTTCAGTGGCTCTGTGAATAGATGTACTAGGTCTCATAATTACAGTTTAATATACAATTTAATTTGCTCAATTTCACATGAGACCTCTTCAGCTTTATATGCTGCGTCAATGATGCACGGTTTATACCCAGCTATCTCAAAATGTATTTTAGATTCCAATACAAACCAGTCTCTGATTTGGATGCTGAATCATCAATTTATTATTCAGAAGGGATTGTACTCGTCCTACCTGATCTGTAATTATCACAGATACAAATTTTCAGGTTGGAGAGCTGTTTGAGGGCCTCTGACAAAACAGGGTTTGGGATCCTCAGAGGCGAATTTGACAATCAATATTATAGAACTCCGTGCAATTTTCAGGACACTTCAAGCTTGGCCTCTGTTAATATAAGGGAGTCTTATCTCCATTTCCAGAAAAACAATGTCACTGTAGTAACTTCTGTCAACCATCAGGGGGAACTCGCAGTTTCATATCCTTGATAGAATTGTCTTGGATTCTCTCTTGGGAAGGAGTCCGTTCTTGCCTAAATCTTATGATTCACATCTCAAAAGTGAGCAATGGGAATCAGACTTTCTCAGCTATTAGTCTCTACATCCAGGGGAGTGGTCTCTTCATTAGGATGTGTTCTATCTGATTTTGGATCTTTGGGGCCAACCAGAAATATATCTGAGGGCCTCTCGTTTGAACATTATACTTCCCAGGAACATTGCGAAGTCCAGGGATCCTTAAGCTGAGGTAATGAATGCTCTAGTAGTTCCTTAATCATTTCAACCTGCTTATCTGTTTTCTCCTCTAGTTCCTTTTTCCAAAGTGATTTTCAAGATAAGACTAGAAAAGTCATTGATAATCCTGATTGTCCCAGCGTGGTGTTACAGGATTTTGCATGTGGATCTGGTTCAAATGTCCAGTTATCCGCCTTGACCTCTTCCTCTGCGGTCAGACCATTTGTCTCAAAGTCCTTTTTTTCCATCCAGATCTTTAGTCTCTAAAACTTTATGGCATGGAAATTAAAAGCTTAGTTCCGAGACATAGAGGTTTCTCACAAAACTTGTCTCTAGGAAAATGTATCACAAAGTTTGGAAAACTTACAATGTATAGATGTATAGATCATAATTTTACTGACATTCTTTTAGAATCCTTCTTATTCTTTATTTTTTACAGAATGGTTTAGATAAGAATTTATATGCCAATTACCTGACAGAGCAGATATCTGCTCTTTTTTTTTTTTTTAATTCTCGGAAGATTGCTAGTTTTACTGATATTACTTGTTTTGTTCAGGCCCTGGTCCGAATTAAACCAGTTATCAAGTTTATTTCTCCTTCTAGGAGTTTTAACCTAGTGTTAAAGGATTTTGCAGATTCTTCCTTTTGAGCCTATACATGTATTAGACATTAGACTACTTTCTTTGAAAGTTTTATCTCTCTTAACCTTCTCTTCTGCCAGAAGAGATTTTTTATTGTCTGCTTTCACATGTGAGTCTCCTTAAATGATAGTGAATGTCTAGGCTCCATATTAGATCTACTTCACACATGGGTTCTGTCATGTTTGTTAGATCTGGATTAATGATGCTCCGGCAGTTGGTATAGAGATTGATATTGCAGGTTACTAATTTAATAATCGAGTAGAGAGGTAACCCAAATTAACGGGCGGGGGATCGGGGCCATGAAAGAAGCTGCTGCTCCCCATTTGTCCAAACCTCAGCTACAGAATCATAAACCAAAAAAATTATAGTTTGAAATGTTCCTCGTCAAGAAGATCTTCAATTACATTAGCAAAATTATAAATATTGCTATGGTGTATTTCCAATAATCGCTGGGTTATTTAAAAATCCTCCGGAGCTTCTGGAAATGCATCCTCTCAGGAGCAAGGCAATGACACGCCCCCGGAAGTGCCATTTATTTTATTGCAAACATCATTCAACATACATTTTGCATGTACTTCCTTTTTTCTTTCTTTCAAATTCGATATAATTGCCCAGACTTTAAAAGGTTTTATCCAGTTGTATAACAACAGGTTGATTTAAGCACATTTTTTTCCTGCTCCTTTTTTCCCTTATTCCTTTTTAACCTCACTATTTGGCTATACGTTAGACTAAGGTATGTGTGAGGTGGGAGGGGTTTTATAGGGCTCTTGGTGTTTGTGAGACTTTGCAAGTAGTAAGAAGTGAATACAGCGCCAACAAGAGGCCAAGGGATAAATATACTCACAGAGAGATAAAAGAAGATTATTTAATGAACCATGTTAAAAAGCATCAGTAATAAAAGACTATATATAAAAAATGTAAAAAGCACATATAAATAAAATTACAAATACAGGAATATCTTACAGAAGCGGCTCAAAGGGCCAAAGCTGATAATTACAATAAAAACAGAGGTAATAACAGGTGATCAGTGTGAGTGGTACACCAGAATAAGAGTGTATACTAATAAAACAGAATTAGCCTAAGTACAACTGTAGCAAGTGCATCAAGCAAAAAACTAATAAACAATAATACAAACAATAGTGTTCAAAATTGGTGTTACAAAAATAGTGTTCCAAAAAATAGAAAAATGCACTGCAGTGCAAAAAAAGGGGGGTAGCAAAATAATTGTATAGATACAATCAAATAGTGAGTGAGTGCAAATGGATATAAAAATGCTAGCTACTTAATCCAGTGAGGTTAAGATATAATTAAATAAAATACACAATATGCAATAACATAAAAAATAAAATACACAATATGCAATAACATAAAAAATAAAATATAAAATATAATCCAAAAAAGTATTCAAAAAGTTGATCAACAAATGTAGGTGAAGAACAAAAATAAGTCAATCAAAACAAAAAAATGGAAAAAATGGGTGATGAAAAGCAAGGTGAAAAGTGAGGAAATTGATTCCTTCCAATGTTAGTTACTTTAACAGATCCAAATTCCTGAGTGTGGTTGCTGAAGTAGCTGATTGGATCCTAGCACCTGTCAGCTGCTCCTATGGTATCCTAAAAAGTGTCCCAATATGTCAACGCGTTTCTGCCCTCAAAAAAGGGCCTTTCTCAAGACTAGCTAGCTTTTTTGAGGGCAGAAACGCGTTGACATATTGGGACACTTTTTAGGATACCATAGGAGCAGCTGACAGGTGCTAGGATCCAATCAGCTACTTCAGCAACCACACTCAGGAATTTGGATCTGTTAAAGTAACTAACATTGGAAGGAATCAATTTCCTCACTTTCACCTTGCTTTTCATCACCCATTTTTTCCATTTTTTTGTTTTGATTGACTTATTTTTGTTCTTCACCTACATTTGTTGATCAACTTTTTGAATACTTTTTTGGATTATATTTTATATTTTATTTTTTATGTTATTGCATATTGTGTATTTTATTTTATATGTTATTGCATATTGTGTATTTTATTTAATTATATCTTAACCTCACTGGATTAAGTAGCTAGCATTTTTATATCCATTTGCACTCACTCACTATTTGATTGTATCTATACAATTATTTTGCTACCCCCCTTTTCTCCTGTTAAGTGTGGTCAGTCCACGGGTCATCATTACTTCTGGGATATTAACTCCTCCCCAACAGGAAGTGCAAGAGGATTCACCCAGCAGAGCTGCTATATAGCTCCTCCCCTCTACGTCACCCCCAGTCATTCTCTTGCACCCAACGAATAGATAGGATGTGTGAGAGGACTGTGGTGATTATACTTAGTTTCATACCTTCAATCAAAAGTTTGTTATTTTATAATAGCACCGGAGTGTGTTATTCCTTCTCTGGTAGAATTTGAAGAAGAATCTACCTGAGTTTTTCTATGATTTTAGCCGGCGTAGTTAAGATCATATTGCTGTTTCTCGGCCATCTGAGGAGAGGTAAACTTCAGATCAGGGGACAGCGGGCAGATTAATCTGCAAAGAGGTATGTAGCAGCTTATTATTTTCTGACAATGGAATTGATGAGAAAATCCTGCCATACCGATATAATATAAACTCAGCCTTAAATGCAGTAGCAGCAACTGGTATCAGGCTGTCATGTATGTATATTTTACACTTCAGTATTCTGGGGAATGGCACTTCACTGTAATTATACTGTATGCATAAGACTTTAGCCTAATTTGCAGGGACTAGCAACAGGCTTTTTAATAACACTTAATTTATTTAATGTTAAACGTTTTTTGCTGGCATGTAAAATCGTTTAATTTTCTGAGGTACTGGGTGAAAAAATGTTTTGGGCACTATTTTTTTCCACTTGGCAGTCGTTTTATTTAATTTAAGACAGTTTACTGATCTCTCTCACTGTTGTGTGTGAGGGGGAGGGGCCTTTTTTGGCGCTTTTGCTACGCATCAAAAAATTCAGTCAGAAGTTTATTGTCTTCCCTGCATGATCCGGTTCATCTCTACAGAACTCAGGGGTCTTCAAAACTTATTTTGAGGGAGGTAATCACTCACAGCAGAGCTGTGAGATTGTAGTTGACTGTGATAAAAAACGTTTATTTCTGTATTTTTTTTCTGCTATCAGGGTTAGTTATCCTTTGCTAATGGGAGCAATCCTTTGCTAAAATTGTGTTTTTACAAAGATTTGATGCTATAACTTCTCAGTTTATTAATTTTCAACTGTCATAACTTTTTCTGTGCTTCTTATAGGCACAGTACGTTTTCATATTATAGTAAATTACTTGAAAAGTATTTCCAAGTTGCTAGTTTATTTGCTAGTGTGTTAAACATGTCTGATTCAGAGGAAGATACCTGTGCTATATGTGCTAAAGCCAAAGTGGAGCCCAATAGAAATGTATGTACTAACTGCATTGATGCTACTTTAAATAAAAGTCAATCTGTACAAAATGAACATATTTCACCAAACAACGAGGGGAGAGTTATGCCGACTAACTCGCCTCACGTGTCAGTACCTGCATCTCCCGCTCGGGAGGTGCGTGATATTGTAGCGCCGAGTACATCTGGGCGGCCATTACAAATCACATTACAGGATATGGCTACTGTTATGACTGAAGTTTTGGCTAAATTACCAGAACTAAGAGGTAAGCGTGATCACTCTGGGGTGAGAACAGAGTGCGCTGATAATATTAGTGCCATGTCAGACACTGCGTCACAATTTGCAGAACATGAGGACGGAGAGCTTCATTCTGCGGGTGACGGTTCTGATCCAAACAAACTGGATTCAGACATTTCAAATTTTAAATTTAAGCTGGAAAACCTCCGTGTATTACTAGGGGAGGTGTTAGCGGCTCTGAATGATTGTAACACAGTTGCAATACCAGAGAAAATGTGTAGGTTGGATAAATATTTTGCGGTACCGTCGAGTACTGACGTTTTCTTCTGTTAAGTGTGATCAGTCCACGGGTCATCATTACTTCTGGGATATTAACTCCTCCCCAACAGGAAGTGCAAGAGGATTCACCCAGCAGAGCTGCATATAGCTCCTCCCCTCTACGTCACTCCCAGTCATTCTCTTGCACCCAACGACTAGATAGGAGGTGTGAGAGGGCTATGGTGATTATACTTAGTTTTATATCTTCAATCAAAAGTTTGTTATTTTAAAATAGCACCGGAGTGTGTTATTACCTCTCTGGCAGAGTTTGAAGAAGAATCTACCAGAGTTTTTGCTATGATTTTAGCCGGAGTAGTTGAGATCATATTGCTGTTTCTCGGCCATCTGAGGAGAGGTAATCTTCAGATCAGGGGACAGCGGGCAGATGAATCTGCATAGAGGTATGTAGCAGCTTTTATTTTCTGACAATGGAATTGATGAGAAAATCCTGCCATACCGATATAATGTCATGTATGTATACTTTACACTTCAGAGAATTACACTGTAAGAAGTACATAAAGCTGTTTAATAACTAGAAATTATGTTTAACGTTTTTGCTGGAATGTAAAATCGTTTTCATTTGCTGAGGTACTGAGTGAATAAATGTTTGGGCACCATTTTTCCACTTGGCAGTTGCTTAAATCTGTTTTTTTCTGTCAGTTTCTGTTCTCCCTCACTGCTGTGTGTGAGGGGGAGGGGCGGTTTTGGCGCCTTTTTCTATGCATCAGTTATTTCAGTCAGCAGCTCATTGTATTTCCTGCATGATCCGGTTCATCTCTACAGAACTCAGGGGTCTTCAAACTTATTTTGAGGGAGGTAATTTCTCTCAGCAGAGCTGTGAGAATTATAGTTTGACTGAAATAAAAACTTTTATTCTGTAATTTGTTTCCTGCTTCAGAAATTGTTATCTTTGTTAATGGGATTAAACCTTTGCTAAAGTTGTGTTGTTTACAAGGATTGAGGCTATAACTGTTTCAATTTATTAATTTTCAACTGTCATAGATTTTCTGTGCTTCTTAAAGGCACAGTACGTTTTTAATTGAATTGTATTCCAAGTTGCAAGTTTATTTGCTAGTGTGTTAAACATGTCTGATTCAGAGGATGATATCTGTGTCATTTGTTGCAATGCCAAAGTGGAGCCCAATAGAAATTTATGTACTAACTGTATTGATGCTATTTTAAATAAAAGTCAATCTGTACAAATTGAACAAATTTCACCAAACAACGAGGGGAGAGTTATGCCGACTAACTCGCCTCACGTGCCAGTACCTGCATCTCCCGCTCGGGAGGTGCGTGATATTGTAGCGCCGAGTACATCTGGCCGGCCATTACAAATCACATTACAGGATATGGCTTCTGTTATGACTGAAGTTTTGGCTAAATTACCAGAACTAAGGGGTAAGCGTGATCACTCTGGGGTGAGAACAGAGTGCGCTGATAATATTAGGGCCATGTCAGATACTGCGTCACAGGTTGCAGAACATGAGGACGGAGAACTTCATTCTGTGGGTGACGGTTCTGATCCAAACAGACTGGATTCAGATATTTCAAATTTTAAATTTAAACTGGAAAACCTCCGTGTATTACTAGGGGAGGTGTTAGCGGCTCTGAATGATTGTAACACAGTTGCAATACCAGAGAAAATGTGTAGGTTGGATAAATATTTTGCGGTACCGACGAGTACTGAGGTTTTTCCTATACCTAAGAGAATTACTGAAATTGTTTCTAAGGAGTGGGATAGACCCGGTGTGCCGTTCTCACCCCCTCCGATATTTAGAAAAATGTTTCCAATAGACGCCACCACACGGGACTTATGGCAAACGGTCCCTAAGGTAGAGGGAGCAGTTTCTACTTTAGCTAAGCGTACCACTATCCCGGTGGAGGATAGCTGTGCCTTTTCAGATCCAATGGATAAAAAATTAGAGGGTTACCTTAAGAAAATGTTTGTTCAACAAGGTTTTATATTGCAACCCCTTGCATGCATTGCGCCGATCACGGCTGCAGCGGCGTTCTGGATTGAATCTCTGGAAGAGAACATTAGTTCAGCTACTCTGGACGACATTACGGACAGGCTTAGAGTCCTTAAACTAGCTAATTCATTCATTTCGGAGGCCGTAGTACATCTAACTAAACTTACGGCGAAGAATTCAGGATTCGCCATTCAGGCACGCAGGGCGCTGTGGCTAAAATCCTGGTCAGCTGATGTTACTTCTAAGTCTAAATTGCTTAATATACCTTTCAAAGGGCAGACCTTATTCGGGCCCGGGTTAAAAGAGATTATCGCTGACATTACAGGAGGTAAAGGCCATGCCCTGCCTCAGGACAAAGCCAAAACTAAGACTAGACAGTCTAATTTTCGTTCCTTTCGTAATTTCAAAGCAGGAGCAGCATCAACTTCCTCTGCACCAAAACAGGAAGGAGCTGTTGCTCGCTACAGACAAGGCTGGAAACCTAACCAGTCCTGGAACAAGGGCAAGCAGACCAGGAAACCTACTGCTGCCCCTAAAACGTCATGAATTGAGGGCCCCCGATCCGGGATCGGATCTAGTGGGGGGCAGGCTTTCTCTCTTCGCCCAGGCTTGGGCAAGAGATGTCCAGGATCCCTGGGCGCTAGAAATAATATCTCAGGGATACCTTCTGGACTTCAAATCCTCTCCTCCAAGAGAGAGATTTCATCTGTCAAGGTTGTCAACAATCCAGACAAAGAAAGAGGCGTTTCTACGCTGCGTACAAGAGCTCTTGTTAATGGGAGTAATCCACCCAGTTCCACGATCGGAACAGGGACAGGGGTTTTACTCAAATCTGTTTGTGGTTCCCAAAAAAGAGGGAACTTTCAGACCAATCCTGGACTTAAAGATCCTAAACAAATTTCTAAGAGTTCCATCGTTCAAGATGGAAACTATTCGAACAATTTTGCCCATGATCCAAGAGGGTCAGTACATGACCACAGTGGATTTAAAGGATGCTTACCTTCACATACCGATTCACAGAAATCATTACCGGTATCTAAGGTTTGCCTTTCTAGACAGGCATTACCAATTTGTAGCTCTTCCATTCGGATTGGCTACGGCTCCAAGAATCTTCACAAAGGTTCTGGGCACTCTTCTGGCGGTATTAAGACCGCGAGGAATTTCAGTAGCTCCGTACCTAGACGACATACTGATACAAGCTTCAAGCTTTCAAACTGCCAAATCTCATACAGAGTTAGTACTGGCATTTCTAAGGTCACATGGATGGAAGGTGAACGAAAAGAAAAGTTCACTCGTTCCACTCACAAGAGTTCCCTTCCTGGGGACTCTTATAGATTCTGTAAAAATGAAGATTTACCTGACAGAGGACAGGTTAACAAGACTTCAAAGTGCTTGCCGCACCCTTCATTCCATTCAACACCCGTCAGTGGCTCAATGCATGGAGGTAATTGGCTTAATGGTAGCGGCAATGGACATAGTACCCTTTGCTCGCCTACACCTCAGACCACTGCAACTGTGCATGCTAAGTCAGTGGAATGGGGATTACTCAGACTTATCCCCTTCTCTGAATCTGGATCAAGAGACCAGAAATTCTCTTCTTTGGTGGCTTTCTCGGCCACATCTGTCCAGGGGGATGCCATTCAGCAGACCAGACTGGACAATTGTAACAACAGACGCCAGCCTTCTAGGTTGGGGTGCCGTCTGGAATTCTCTGAAAGCTCAGGGACAATGGAGTCAGGAGGAGAGTCTCCTGCCAATAAACATTCTGGAATTGAGAGCAGTTCTCAATGCCCTCCTGGCTTGGCCCCAGTTGACAACGCGGGGTTTCATCAGGTTTCAGTCGGACAACATCACGACTGTAGCTTACATCAACCATCAGGGAGGGACACGAAGCTCCCTAGCTATGATGGAAGTATCAAAGATAATTCGCTGGGCAGAGTCTCACTCTTGCCACCTGTCAGCAATCCACATCCCGGGAGTGGAGAACTGGGAGGCGGATTTCTTAAGTCGTCAGACTTTTCATCCAGGGGAGTGGGAACTTCATCCGGAGGTCTTTGCCCAAATACTTCGACGTTGGGGCAAACCGGAGATAGATCTCATGGCGTCTCGACAGAACGCCAAGCTTCCTCGTTACGGGTCCAGATCCAGGGATCCAGAAGCAGTCCTGATAGATGCCCTGACAGCACCTTGGGACTTCAGGATGGCTTACGTGTTTCCACCCTTCCCGATGCTTCCTCGATTGATTGCCAGAATCAAACAAGAGAGAGCATCAGTGATTCTAATAGCACCTGCGTGGCCACGCAGGACTTGGTATGCAGATCTGGTGGACATGTCATCCTGTCCACCTTGGTCTCTACCTCTGAAACAGGACCTTCTGATTCAGGGTCCCTTCAAACATCAAAGTCTAACTTCTCTGAAGCTGACTGCTTGGAAATTGAACGCTTGATTTTATCAAGACGTGGGTTTTCTGAGTCAGTTATTGATACCTTAATACAGGCTAGGAAACCTGTTACCAGAAAGATTTACCATAAGATATGGCGTAAATACCTATATTGGTGTGCATCCAAAGGTTACTCTTGGAGTAAGGTTAGGATTCCTAGGATATTGTCTTTTCTACAAGAAGGTTTAGAAAAGGGTTTATCCGCTAGTTCATTAAAGGGACAGATCTCAGCTCTGTCCATTCTGTTACACAAACGTCTGTCAGAAATTCCTGACGTCCAGGCTTTTTGTCAGGCTTTGGCCAGGATTAAGCCTGTGTTTAAAACGGTTGCTCCACCATGGAGTTTAAACCTTGTTCTTAATGTTTTACAGGGCGTTCCATTTGAACCCCTTCATTCCATTGATATAAAGTTGTTATCTTGGAAAGTTCTATTTTTAATGGCTATTTCCTCGGCTCGAAGAGTCTCTGAGTTATCAGCCTTACATTGTGATTCTCCTTATTTGATTTTTCATTCGGATAAGGTAGTTCTGCGTACTAAACCTGGGTTCTTACCTAAGGTAGTTACTAACAGGAATATCAATCAAGAGATTGTTGTTCCTTCTTTATGCCCAAATCCTTCTTCGAAGAAGGAACGTCTACTGCACAACCTGGATGTAGTCCGTGCTCTAAAATTTTACTTACAGGCAACTAAGGAATTTCGACAAACGTCTTCTCTGTTTGTCGTTTACTCTGGGCAGAGGAGAGGTCAAAAAGCTTCTGCTACCTCTCTTTCTTTTTGGCTTCGTAGCATAATTCGTTTAGCTTATGAGACTGCTGGACAGCAGCCTCCTGAAAGGATTACAGCTCATTCCACTAGAGCTGTGGCTTCTACTTGGGCCTTTAAGAATGAGGCCTCTGTTGAACAGATTTGCAAGGCTGCAACTTGGTCTTCGCTTCATACTTTTTCCAAATTTTCCAAATTTGACACTTTTGCTTCATCGGAGGCTATTTTTGGGAGAAAGGTTCTTCAGGCAGTGGTTCCTTCTGTATAAAGAGCCTGCCTATCCCTCCCGTCATCCGTGTACTTTTGCTTTGGTATAGGTATCCCAGAAGTAATGATGACCCGTGGACTGATCACACTTAACAGAAGAAAACATAATTTATGCTTACCTGATAAATTCCTTTCTTCTGTAGTGTGATCAGTCCACGGCCCGCCCTGTTTTAAGGCAGGTAATATTTTTTAATTTATACTCCAGTCACCACTTCACCCTTGGCTTTTCCTTTCTCGTTGGTCCTTGGTCGAATGACTGGGAGTGACGTAGAGGGGAGGAGCTATATGCAGCTCTGCTGGGTGAATCCTCTTGCACTTCCTGTTGGGGAGGAGTTAATATCCCAGAAGTAATGATGACCCGTGGACTGATCACACTACAGAAGAAAGGAATTTATCAGGTAAGCATAAATTATGTTTTTCCTATACCTAAGAGACTTACTGAAATTGTTACTAAGGAGTGGGATAGACCCGGTGTGCCGTTCTCACCCCCTCCTATATTTAGAAAGATGTTTCCAATAGACGCCACCACACGGGACTTATGGCAAACGGTCCCTAAGGTGGAGGGAGCAGTTTCTACTTTAGCTAAGCGTACCACTATCCCGGTGGAGGATATCTGTGCCTTTTCAGATCCAATGGATAAAAAGTTAGAGGGTTACCTTAAGAAAATGTTTGTTCAACAAGGTTTTATATTGCAACCTCTTGCATGCATTGCGCCTGTCACGGCTGCAGCAGCATTTTGGTTTGAGTCTCTGGAAGAGACACTTGAATCAGCTCCATTAGATGAGATTACACACAAGCTTAAAGCCCTTAAGTTAGCTAACTCATTTTTCTCCAACATAGGTGTGTCCGGTCCACGGCGTCATCCTTACTTGTGGGATATTCTCTTCCCCAACAGGAAATGGCAAAGAGCCCAGCAAAGCTGGTCACATGATCCCTCCTAGGCTCCGCCTACCCCAGTCATTCTCTTTGCCGTTGTACAGGCAACATCTCCACGGAGATGGCTTAGAGTTTTTTAGTGTTTAACTGTAGTTTTTATTATTCAATCAAGAGTTTGTTATTTTGAAATAGTGCTGGTATGTACTATTTACTCAGAAACAGAAAAGAGATGAAGATTTCTGTTTGTATGAGGAAAATGATTTTAGCAACCGTAACTAAAATCCATGGCTGTTCCACACAGGACTGTTGAGAGCAATTAACTTCAGTTGGGGGAACAGTGTGCAGTCTCTTGCTGCTTGAGGTATGACACATTCTAACAAGACGATGTAATGCTGGAAGCTGTCATTTTCCCTATGGGATCCGGTAAGCCATGTTTATTACGATCGTAAATAAGGGCTTCACAAGGGCTTATTAAGACTGTAGACTTTTCTGGGCTAAATCGATTCATTATTAACACATATTTAGCCTTGAGGAATCATTTTATCTGGGTATTTTGATATAATAATATCGGCAGGCACTGTATTAGACACCTTATTTCTTAGGGGCTTTCCCAAAGCATAAGCAGAGCCTCATTTTCGCGCCGGTGTGGCGCACTTGTTTTTGAGAGGCATGGCATGCAGTCGCATGTGAGAGGAGCTCTGATACTTAGAAAAGTCTTTCTGAAGGCGTCATTTGGTATCGTATTCCCCTTTGGGTTTGGTTGGGTCTCAGCAAAGCAGATACCAGGGACTGTAAAGGGGTTAAAGTTTTAAAACGGCTCCGGTTCCGTTATTTTAAGGGTTAAAGCTTCCAAATTTGGTGTGCAATACTTTTAAGGCTTTAAGACACTGTGGTGAAAATTTGGTGAATTTTGAACAATTCCTTCATGTTTTTTCGCAATTGCAGTAATAAAGTGTGTTCAGTTTAAAATTTAAAGTGACAGTAACGGTTTTATTTTAAAACGTTTTTTGTACTTTCTTATCAAGTTTATGCCTGTTTAACATGTCTGAACTACCAGATAGACTGTGTTCTGAATGTGGGGAAGCCAGAATTCCTATTCATTTAAATAAATGTGATTTATGTGATAATGACAATGATGCCCAAGATGATTCCTCAAGTGAGGGGAGTAAGCATGGTACTGCATCATTCCCTCCTTCGTCTACACGAGTCTTGCCCACTCAGGAGGCCCCTAGTACATCTAGCGCGCCAATACTCCTTACTATGCAACAATTAACGGCTGTAATGGATAATTCTGTCAAAAACATTTTAGCCAAAATGAACCCTTGTCAGCGTAAGCGTGGCTGCTCTGTTCTAGTTACTGAAGAGCATGACGACGCTGATATTAATATCTCTGAAGGGCCCCTAACCCAATCTGAGGGGGCCAGGGAGGTTTTGTCTGAGGGAGAAATTACTGATTCAGGGAACATTTCTCAACAGGCTGAACCTGATGTGATTGCATTTAAATTTAAGTTGGAACATCTCCGCATTTTGCTTAAGGAGGTATTATCCACTCTGGATGATTGTGAAAAGTTGGTCATCCCAGAGAAACTATGTAAAATGGACAAGTTCCTAGAGGTGCCGGGGCTCCCAGAAGCTTTTCCTATACCCAAGCGGGTGGCGGACATTGTTAATAAAGAATGGGAAAGGCCCGGTATTCCTTTCGTCCCTCCCCCCATATTTAAAAAATTGTTTCCTATGGTCGACCCCAGAAAGGACTTATGGCAGACAGTCCCCAAGGTCGAGGGAGCGGTTTCTACTTTAAACAAACGCACCACTATACCCATAGAGGATAGTTGTGCTTTCAAAGATCCTATGGATAAAAAATTAGAAGGTTTGCTTAAAAAGATGTTTGTTCAGCAGGGTTACCTTCTACAACCAATTTCATGCATTGTCCCTGTCACTACAGCCGCATGTTTCTGGTTTGATGAACTGATAAAGGCGCTCGATAGTGATTCTCCTCCTTATGAGGAGATTATGGACAGAATCAATGCTCTCAAATTGGCTAATTCTTTCACCCTAGACGCCACTTTGCAATTGGCTAGGTTAGCGGCTAAGAATTCTGGGTTTGCTATTGTGGCGCGCAGAGCGCTTTGGTTGAAATCTTGGTCGGCTGATGCGTCTTCCAAGAACAAGCTACTAAACATTCCTTTCAAGGGGAAAACGCTGTTTGGCCCTGACTTGAAAGAGATTATCTCTGATATCACTGGGGGTAAGGGCCACGCCCTTCCTCAGGATCGGCCTTTCAAGGCAAAAAATAGACCTAATTTTCGTCCCTTTCGTAAAAACGGACCAGCCCAAAGTGCTACGTCCTCTAAGCAAGAGGGTAATACTTCTCAAGCCAAGCCAGCTTGGAGACCAATGCAAGGCTGGAACAAGGGAAAGCAGGCCAAGAAACCTGCCACTGCTACCAAGACAGCATGAAATATTGGCCCCCGATCCGGGACCGGATCTGGTGGGGGGCAGACTCTCTCTCTTCGCTCAGGCTTGGGCAAGAGATGTTCTGGATCCTTGGGCGCTAGAAATAGTCTCCCAGGGTTATCTTCTGGAATTCAAGGGACTTCCCCCAAGGGGGAGGTTCCACAGGTCTCAGTTGTCTTCAGACCACATAAAAAGACAGGCGTTCTTACATTGTGTAGAAGACCTGTTAAAAATGGGAGTGATTCATCCTGTTCCATTAAGAGAACAAGGGATGGGGTTCTACTCCAATCTGTTCATAGTTCCCAAAAAAGAGGGAACGTTCAGACCAATCTTAGATCTCAAGATCTTAAACAAGTTTCTCAAGGTTCCATCGTTCAAGATGGAAACCATTCGAACTATTCTTCCTTCCATCCAGGAAGGTCAATTCATGACCACGGTGGATTTAAAGGATGCGTATCTACATATTCCTATCCACAAGGAACATCATCGGTTCCTAAGGTTTGCATTCCTGGACAAACATTACCAGTTCGTGGCGCTTCCTTTCGGATTAGCCACTGCTCCAGGGATTTTCACAAAGGTACTAGGGTCCCTTCTAGCGGTGCTAAGACCAAGGGGCATTGCAGTAGTACCTTACCTGGACGACATTCTGATTCAAGCGTCGTCCCTTCCTCAAGCAAAGGCTCACACGGACATCGTCCTGGCCTTTCTCAGATCTCACGGCTGGAAAGTGAACGTGGAAAAGAGTTCTCTATCCCCGTCAACAAGGGTTCCCTTCTTGGGAACAATTATAGACTCCTTAGAAATGAGGATTTTTCTAACAGAGGCCAGAAAAACAAAACTTCTAGACTCTTGTCGGATACTTCATTCCGTTCCTCTTCCTTCCATAGCTCAGTGCATGGAAGTGATCGGGTTGATGGTAGCGGCAATGGACATAGTTCCTTTTGCGCGCATTCATCTAAGACCATTACAACTGTGCATGCTCAGTCAGTGGAATGGGGACTATACAGACTTGTCTCCAAAGATACAAGTAAATCAGAGGACCAGAGACTCACTCCGTTGGTGGCTGTCCCTGAACAACCTGTCACAAGGGATGACATTCCGCAGACCAGAGTGGGTCATTGTCACGACCGACGCCAGTCTGATGGGCTGGGGCGCGGTCTGGGGATCCCTGAAAGCTCAGGGTCTTTGGTCTCGGGAAGAATCTCTTCTACCGATAAATATTCTGGAACTGAGAGCGATATTCAATGCTCTCAAGGCTTGGCCTCAGCTAGCGAGGACCAAGTTCATACGGTTTCAATCAGACAACATGACGACTGTTGCGTACATCAACCATCAGGGGGGAACAAGGAGTTCCCTAGCGATGGAAGAAGTGACCAAAATCATTCTATGGGCGGAGTCTCACTCCTGCCACCTGTCTGCTATCCACATCCCAGGAGTGGAAAATTGGGAAGCGGATTTTCTGAGTCGTCAGACATTGCATCCGGGGGAGTGGGAACTCCATCCGGAAATCTTTGCCCAAGTCACTCAGCTGTGGGGCATTCCAGACATGGATCTAATGGCCTCTCGTCAGAACTTCAAAGTTCCTTGCTACGGGTCCAGATCCAGGGATCCCAAGGCGGCTCTAGTGGATGCACTAGTAGCACCTTGGACCTTCAAACTAGCTTATGTGTTCCCGCCGTTTCCTCTCATCCCCAGGCTGGTAGCCAGGATCAATCAGGAGAGGGCGTCGGTGATCTTGATAGCTCCTGCGTGGCCACGCAGGACTTGGTATGCAGATCTGGTGAATATGTCATCGGCTCCACCTTGGAAGCTACCTTTGAGACGAGACCTTCTTGTTCAGGGTCCGTTCGAACATCCGAATCTGGTTTCACTCCAGCTGACTGCTTGGAGATTGAACGCTTGATTTTATCGAAGCGAGGATTCTCAGATTCTGTTATCGATACTCTTGTTCAGGCCAGAAAGCCTGTAACTCGAAAGATTTACCACAAGATTTGGAAAAAATATATCTGTTGGTGTGAATCTAAAGGATTCCCTTGGGACAAGGTTAAGATTCCTAGGATTCTATCCTTCCTTCAAGAAGGATTGGAAAAAGGATTATCTGCAAGTTCCCTGAAGGGACAGATTTCCGCCTTGTCGGTGTTACTTCACAAAAAGCTGGCAGCTGTGCCAGATGTTCAAGCCTTTGTTCAGGCTCTGGTTAGAATCAAGCCTGTTTACAAACCTTTGACTCCTCCCTGGAGTCTCAATTTAGTTCTTTCAGTTCTTCAGGGGGTTCCGTTTGAACCCTTGCATTCCGTTGATATTAAATTATTATCTTGGAAAGTTTTGTTTTTGGTTGCAATTTCTTCTGCTAGAAGAGTTTCAGAATTATCTGCTCTGCAGTGTTCTCCTCCTTATCTGGTGTTCCATGCAGATAAGGTGGTTTTGCGTTCTAAACCTGGTTTTCTTCCGAAAGTTGTTTCTAACAAAAACATTAACCAGGAGATTATCGTACCTTCTCTGTGTCCGAAACCAGTTTCAAAGAAGGAACGTTTGTTGCACAATTTGGATGTTGTTCGCGCTCTAAAATTCTATTTAGATGCTACAAAGGATTTTAGACAAACATCTTCCTTGTTTGTTGTTTATTCCGGTAAAAGGAGAGGTCAAAAAGCAACTTCTACCTCTCTCTCTTTTTGGATTAAAAGCATCATCAGATTGGCTTACGAGACTGCCGGACGGCAGCCTCCCGAAAGAATCACAGCTCATTCCACTAGGGCTGTGGCTTCCACATGGGCCTTCAAGAACGAGGCTTCTGTTGATCAGATATGTAGGGCAGCGACTTGGTCTTCACTGCACACTTTTACCAAATTTTACAAGTTTGATACTTTTGCTTCTTCTGAGGCTATTTTTGGGAGAAAGGTTTTGCAAGCCGTGGTGCCTTCCATTTAGGTGACCTGATTTGCTCCCTCCCTTCATCCGTGTCCTAAAGCTTTGGTATTGGTTCCCACAAGTAAGGATGACGCCGTGGACCGGACACACCTATGTTGGAGAAAACAGAATTTATGTTTACCTGATAAATTACTTTCTCCAACGGTGTGTCCGGTCCACGGCCCGCCCTGGTTTTTTTAATCAGGTCTGATATTTTATTTTCTTTAACTACAGTCACCACGGTACCATATGATTTCTCCTATGCAAATATTCCTCCTTAACGTCGGTCGAATGACTGGGGTAGGCGGAGCCTAGGAGGGATCATGTGACCAGCTTTGCTGGGCTCTTTGCCATTTCCTGTTGGGGAAGAGAATATCCCACAAGTAAGGATGACGCCGTGGACCGGACACACCGTTGGAGAAAGTAATTTATCAGGTAAACATAAATTCTGTTATTTCGGACGCCGTAGTACATTTAACTAAATTTACGGCTAAGAATTCCGGATTCGCCATTCAGGCGCGCAGAGCACTGTGGCTAAAATCCTGGTCAGCTGACGTTACTTCTAAATCTAAATTGCTTAATATACCTTTCAAAGGGCAGACCTTATTCGGGCCCGGGTTGAAAGAAATTATCGCTGACATTACAGGAGGTAAAGGCCATGCCCTGCCTCAAGACAAAGCCAAACCTAAGGCTAGACAGTCTAATTTTCGTTCCTTTCGTAATTTCAAAGCAGGAGCAGCATCAACTTCCTCTGCACCAAAACAGGAAGGAGCTGTTGCTCGCTACAGACAAGGCTGGAGACCTAACCAGTCCTGGAACAAGGGCAAGCAGGCCAGGAAACCTGCTGCTGCCCCTAAGACAGCATGAATTGAGGGCCCCCGATCCGGGAACGGATCTAGTGGGGGGCAGACTTTCTCTCTTCGCCCAGGCTTGGGCAAGAGATGTCCAGGATCCCTGGGCGTTAGAGATCATATCTCAGGGATACCTTCTGGACTTCAAATCCTCTCCCCCAAGAGGGAGATTTCATCTGTCAAGGTTGTCAACAAACCAAATAAAGAAAGAGGCGTTTCTACGCTGCGTACAAGACCTTTTATTAATGGGAGTGATCCATCCGGTTCCGCGGTCGGAACAAGGACAAGGGTTTTACTCAAATCTGTTTGTGGTTCCCAAAAAAGAGGGAGCTTTCAGGCCAATCTTGGATTTAAAGATCCTAAACAAATTCCTAAGAGTTCCATCGTTCAAAATGGAAACTATTCGGACAATTTTACCCATGATCCAAAAGGGTCAGTACATGACCACAGTGGATTTAAAGGATGCTTACCTTCACATACCGATTCACAAAGATCATTACCGGTATCTAAGGTTTGCCTTTCTAGACAGGCATTACCAGTTTGTAGCTCTTTCATTCGGATTGGCTACGGCTCCAAGAATCTTCACAAAGGTTCTGGGTGCTCTTCTGGCGGTACTAAGACCGCGAGGAATTTCGGTAGCTCCGTACCTAGACGACATTCTGATACAAGCTTCAAGCTTTCAAACTGCCAAGTCTCATACAGAGTTAGTACTGGCATTTCTAAGGTCGCATGGATGGAAGGTGAACGAAAAGAAGAGTTCTCTCTTTCCACTCACAAGAGTTCCCTTCTTGGGGACTCTTATAGATTCTGTAGAAATGAAGATTTACCTGACAGAAGACAGGTTAACAAAGCTTCAAAATGCATGCCGTGTCCTTCATTCCATTCAACATCCGTCAGTAGCTCAATGCATGGAGGTGATCGGCTTAATGGTAGCGGCAATGGACATAGTACCCTTTGCACGCCTACATCTCAGACCGCTGCAATTGTGCATGCTAAGTCAGTGGAATGGGGATTACTCAGACTTGTCCCCTACTCTGAATCTGGATCAAGAGACCAGAAATTCTCTTCTATGGTGGCTTTCTCGGCCACATCTGTCCAGGGGGATGCCATTCAGCAGGCCAGACTGGACAATTGTAACAACAGACGCCAGCCTACTAGGTTGGGGCGCTGTCTGGAATTCTCTGAAGGGTCAGGGACAATGGAATCAGGAGGAGAGTCTCCTACCAATAAACATTCTGGAATTGAGAGCAGTTCTCAATGCTCTTCTGGCTTGGCCCCAGTTAACAGCTCGGGGGTTCATCAGGTTTCAGTCGGACAACATCACGACTGTAGCTTACATCAACCATCAGGGAGGGACAAGAAGCTCCCTAGCAATGATGGAAGTATCAAAGATAATTCGCTGGGCAGAGTCTCACTCTTGCCACCTGTCAGCAATCCACATCCCGGGAGTGGAGAACTGGGAGGCGGATTTCCTAAGTCGTCAGACTTTTCATCCGGGGGAGTGGGAACTTCATCCGGAGGTCTTTGCCCAAATACTTCGAAGTTGGGGCAAACCAGAGATAGATCTCATGGCGTCTCGACAGAACGCCAAGCTTCCTCGTTACGGGTCCAGATCCAGGGATCCGGGAGCGGTTCTGATAGATGCTTTGACAGCACCTTGGACCTTCGGGATGGCTTATGTGTTTCCACCCTTCCCGATGCTTCCTCGATTGATTGCCAGAATCAAACAGGAGAGAGCATCAGTGATTCTAATAGCGCCTGCATGGCCACGCAGGACTTGGTATGCAGATCTAGTGGACATGTCATCCTGTCCACCTTGGTCTCTACCTCTGAAACAGGACCTTCTGATCCAGGGTCCCTTCAAACATCAAAATCTAATTTCTCTGAAGCTGACTGCTTGGAAATTGAACGCTTGATTTTATCAAAACGTGGTTTTTCTGAGTCAGTTATTGATACCTTAATACAGGCTAGGAAGCCTGTTACCAGAAAGATTTACCATAAGATATGGCGCAAATACTTATATTGGTGCGAATCCAAGAGTTACTCATGGAGTAAGGTTAGGATTCCGAGGATATTGTCTTTTCTACAAGAAGGTTTAGAAAAGGGTTTATCCGCTAGTTCCTTAAAGGGACAGATTTCAGCTCTGTCCATTCTTTTACACAAACGTCTGTCAGAAGTTCCGGACGTTCAAGCTTTTTGTCAGGCTTTAGCTAGGATCAAGCCTGTGTTTAAAACTGTTGCTCCACCATGGAGTTTGAACTTAGTTCTTAATGTTTTACAGGGTGTTCCGTTTGAACCCCTTCATTCCATTGATATCAAGCTGTTATCTTGGAAAGTTCTGTTTTTAATGGCGATTTCCTCGGCTCGAAGAGTCTCTGAGTTATCTGCCTTACATTGTGATTCTCCTTATCTGATTTTTCATTCAGACAAGGTAGTTCTGCGTACTAAACCTGGGTTCCTACCTAAGGTGGTCACTAACAGGAATATCAATCAAGAGATTGTGGTTCCATCTTTGTGTCCTAATCCTTCTTCGAAGAAGGAACGTCTGCTACACAATCTAGATGTAGTCCGTGCCCTGAAATGTTATCTACAGGCAACTAAGGATTTTCGACAAACGTCTTCCCTGTTTGTCGTTTATTCTGGACAGAGGAGAGGTCAAAAAGCTTTGGCTACCTCTCTCTCTTTTTGGCTTCGTAGCATAATACGGTTAGCCTATGAGACTGCTGGACAGCAACCTCCTGAAAGAATTACAGCACATTCTACTAGAGCTGTGGCTTCCACTTGGGCCTTTAAGAATGAGGCTTCTGTTGAACAGATTTGCAAGGCTGCAACTTGGTCTTCTCTTCATACTTTTTCCAAATTTTACAAATTTGACACTTTTGCTTCTTCGGAGGCTGTTTTTGGGAGAAAGGTTCTTCAGGCAGTGGTTCCTTCCGTATAAAGAGCCTGCCTGTCCCTCCCGTCATCCGTGTACTTTAGCTTTGGTATTGGTATCCCAGAAGTAATGATGACCCGTGGACTGACCACACTTAACAGGAGAAAACAAAATTTATGCTTACCTAATAAATTCCTTTCTCCTGTAGTGTGGTCAGTCCACGGCCCGCCCTGTTTTTTATGGCAGGTAAAAAAATTTTGAATTATACTCCAGTCACCACTACACCCTTTGGCTTCTCCTTTCTCGTTGGTCCTTGGTCGAATGACTGGGGGTGACGTAGAGGGGAGGAGCTATATAGCAGCTCTGCTGGGTGAATCCTCTTGCACTTCCTGTTGGGGAGGAGTTAATATCCCAGAAGTAATGATGACCCGTGGACTGACCACACTACAGGAGAAAGGAATTTATCAGGTAAGCATAAATTTTGTTTTTTTGCACTGCAGTGCATTTTTCTATTTTTTGGAACACTATTTTTGTAACACCAATTTTGAACACTATTGTTTGTATTATTGTTTATTAGTTTTTTGCTTGATGCACTTGCTACAGTTGTACTTAGGCTAATTCTGTTTTATTAGTATACACTCTTATTCTGGTGTACCACTCACACTGATCACCTGTTATTACCTCTGTTTTTATTGTAATTATCAGCTTTGGCCCTTTGAGCCGCTTCTGTAAGATATTCCTGTATTTGTAATTTTATTTATATGTGCTTTTTACATTTTTTATATATAGTCTTTTATTACTGATGCTTTTTAACATGGTTCATTAAATAATCTTCTTTTATCTCTCTGTGAGTATATTTATCCCTTGGCCTCTTGTTGGCGCTGTATTCACTTCTTACTACTTGTGCATATTTTTTGGAGGTTGGTTAGGATCTCTGTTTTGATACAGCTTGGGGATTACCTTAGCGCTTGTACACACACCCTTTTTCACTGTTTGTGAGACTTTACCTCCTCCAAGTGGTAGGAATGTAATTCCCATATGTAACAGAGCATGTACTCTCGCAATATATCAGGTAAATATAAATTATGTTTTTTTATGTGTGTAACCTGTTCCCATTTAATTTTAGTTGTGATGATCAGAAATGGGAATCCATGTCTGAGAGAGAACTTTGTCATGTGCAATCACGGATGCTGGATTAATAAGTTTTCCAGTCATTTTTTTTGTAATTAAAGTAAGGGACTGAGTTACAAATCTTAATATATAGAAGTGTTGTTGGTGGGGGTTTTTTGGGGTTTTTTGAGAGGACATATAAAAAAAACCCATATACAAACAAGTATAAAGAGCAATGTTTACATCAAATATTCACATCATATCTGAAACACAGTAGTAAACATTCAAGGTTACTGTCCACATTTTCTTTTTTACCCTTTTCTTTCACATATAGGTTTCTCTTGGAACTCTTGATTTACTCATAAGCAAAGGGTTAACATAAATTGAGGGTCAATCCAAGAGCCTCGACAGTTATGTAATGAAAAATAAACAAAGAATGAAGACCACTCCTGGACTTTAGATTTACACAAAATGTAATATAAAGCTAAGCTAAGGTTAAATTAATTATTGTTCTAAATTATAGTCACAAAATAATAATGAAGATATATTATCTATAAAAAAAAACACATACAAATGGTCAACCCTGCACTCAAAATGGTCTAAGTAAGTGCTGGTGGTTCTGTAAAATCAGTATTAAGATTGCAAATTCTAAAACTGTATGGTAATGTTGTACCTCTAAATGGTGAATTGTGAAAATGTACAGAGGATTGTGCTAAAGGTAGGATTTGAAATGCTTAAATTACATCTAACATAGAACATAAGGGGACTAAATATAATAGACAAGCTCTGTAATAAGTATGAATAGTTATTGCTCTTCACTATGATCCTCAAACCCGGCCACTGACCACAAGGCACAGAGGGAGCAAGGGGAAAAAAAGGGAGGGGGTAGATTTTTTAAGTCCCCAAATGTTTAAACGTATAGCAAATAACAGGAACCCCCTTTATGCAAGATACCTGAACATAATATTATAAACAGGCTGAAGCTTGATTCATTTGTCTCACGGTCGCTCATAGAACCCCATTCCTCCGGGGGTCTATTAGTCACTGCGAGTGTCACAGATTTCTCAGTAAGTCTATTCTGCAATTCATCGAAAGGAATCTTGTCATATAATGAAAGTAAGAGATTATCCAACCTCAGATAGTGAATATCTAGGCTCCATATTAGATCTACTTCACGCATGGGTACTGTCATGTTTGTTAGATCTGGATTAATGATGCTCCGGCAGTTGGTATAGAGATCAATATTGCAGGTTGCTAATTTAATAATAGTCTAAGAGTAGAGAGGTAACTCGAAATAACGTGCGGGGGATCATGGCCTTGAAAGAAGCTGCTGCTCCCCATTTGTCCAAACCTCAGCTACAGAATCATAAACCAAACAAATTATAGTTTGAAACGTTCAAGAAGATCTTCAATTACATTAGCAAAATTATAAATATTGCTGTGGTGTATTTCCAATAATTGATGGGTTATTTAGAAATCCTCCGGAGATTCTGGAAATGCGTCCTTTCAGAAACACGGCATGGACACGCCCCCTGAAGTGTCATTCATTTTATTGCAAACCTCATTCAACATACATTTTGCAAGTACTTCCTTTTTTTTCTTTCAAATTCAATACAATTGCCCAGACTTTAAAAGGCTTTAGCCAGTTGTATAATAACAGCTCCTGAACTTAGTGAGTTCTTAAGTGATTTCCCTTCTAACCACATTTTTTGTAGTATTCAATGCTGATGTGGTAGACGGTAATTTTAATTACATTATGTCATAAACTTAATGAGGTGTATGCAGAGTTAAAGGGATACTAAACCCAGAACAACCCAGGTTGTGAACCATAAAGGGGCCGGCTTCTAAACTTACATTCTATCTTTTCAAATAAAGATAGCTAGAGAATGAAGAAAAGTTGATAATAAATGTAAATTAGAAAGTTTCATAAAATTGCATGTTCTTTCTGAATCATGAAAGAAAAAATTTGGGTTCAGTGTCCCTTTAACTTATTAAACCGCTTTTTCTGGGGGGGTAATTTTGCAATCCATGTTTGAGTTTATATTGTGCCATGAGTAATATTTGACTCAATGATCCACAATCTAATGTTCTATTTTCTAACTAAATTAATGAAGCAAGGATGGAAGTGAAATAGTTCATATCATTCATTAAAGGGACATAGTAAATACATTGATATTTGTATATAAAGTGTTTAGTTAAAGGGACATTAAACACTTTGAGATGGTAACAAAAAAATGATAAATCGTATATATAAAACAACTATGCCATAGTCTTTCATTATTTATTTTGTCTCCTTTTTCTGTAATTACATTCTGAAATTGTGAGCTTTTCAGTTCCTTTTAGAAATAAAAGTGTAGAATACTGTTATATTCCACACAGTGATTGGCTGCACACTCTAGTGATATATTTAGAACTGTCCATTTTGGCCACAGCAGAGATGATAACATTACATGTTACAAGTTACAACATGGCAGCTTCCATTGTTTTATAGACACTAAAGATTTACACTTATTTTGTCAATATTTAAACAGCTAATGAAACTTAAAAAAAATACATCTACATGTTATTCTCAGACTAATCTTTTCTTTGAATGCATCATTTTATCTAGCCATAATTTAGTGTTTAATTTCCCTTTAAGTGTAATGAAAAAACTTTGCAATATACTTATTTATTTCTTCTACAAGATATGACGAGTCCACGGATTTCATCCTTACTTGTGGGATTTATCCTCCTGCTAACAGGAAGTGGCAAAGAGCACAACAGCAGAGCTGTATATATAGCTCCTCCCTTCCCTCCACCCCAGTCATTCTCTTTGCCTGTGTTAGTAATAGGAAGAGGTAAAGTGAGGTGTTAGTTTTAGATTCTTCAATCAAGAATTTTTTTATTTTAAAATGGTACCGGTGAGTACTATTTTCCTCAGGGAGAAATCATCAGTCTGGATTCCCAAGAGGAATGAAGAGATTATTTTTCTGCCCTGATGTTGATGATCTTAGCAGATGTTACTAAGATCAATTCTGGTTCCCACAGAGCTTCTAAAGGTAGTGCAAGAAAAATCTTCAGTGTGGAGAACGGTGTCATGCTACAAGCAGCATTGAGGTATGTTCAGTCTTTTATTTCTGAGGAGACTTGTTATATCAGAACTAGCTGACATTATTCCCTGCAGGGAAAGTGGTAAGCAGTAGACCTATATGGGTTATGGTGGTACTGAAATTACCGGTTTATATATTGATTACTATGTTATGTGACTCATTATGGGCTTGACACTGGGAGAGGCAGCTGAGAGACTTTCTATTTCTTTCATGTAATTGGCAAGAGTCCATGAGCTAGTGACGTATGGGATATACAATCCTACTAGGAGGAGCAAAGTTTCCCAAACGTCAAAATGCCTATAAATACACCCCCACCACACCCACAATTCAGTTTTTACAAACTTTGCCTCCTATGGAGGTGGTGAAGTAAGTTTGTGCTAGATTTCTATGTTGATATGCGCTTCTCTGCTTTTTTTAAGCCCGTTTCCTCTCAGAGTGCAGTGAATGACAGAGGGATGTGAAGGGAGTATTACCTATTGAATACAATGGTCATCCTAACGGGGATCTATTTCATAGGTTCTCTGATATCGGTCGTAGAGATTCATCTCCTACCTCCCTTTTCAGATCGACGATATACTCTTATATACCATTACCTCTGCTGATTCTCGTTTCAGTACTGGTTTGGCTATCTACTTTATGTAGATGAGTGTCTTTTGGTAAGTATGATTCTTTTATTTAAGACACTCTCAGCTATGGTTTGGCACTTTATATTTAAAGTTCTAAATGTATGTTTGTACTTATATTTGCCATGATTCAGGTTTATCAGTATATTTCCTTTTTGCAGACTGTCAGTTTCATATCTGGGAAATACATTTTTTAAATAAAAAATAAAAAAATTCTTACCTGAAGTTTTTAAATTGACTCTTTTCTAAATTGCGGGCTGTTAGGCTCGCGGGTGCGCAAAATGCTATAATTTATTGCGTCATTCTTGGCGCAAGACTTTTTTTAGCACAAGAATTATGTTTGTTGACGTTATTTAGTCATTTCCGGCGTCTTAGTTGGCGCCAAGTTTTTTTCACGTGGTTGCGTCATCTATGACGCTCGTGTTTGTTGCAGACGTTTTTGGCACCAAAAAATATTTTGTCAGTTGTGGGTGTCCTACTTGGCGCCAAACTTTTGACATTATTTAAGACTTAATTTCTTTTTGCTTTTGGTTTCCAGGGGCTTATTTTGTTTGCATTTCTTTCCCATTCCTGAAACTGTCATATAAGGAAATTGATAATTTTGCTTTATATGTTATTTTTTCTCTTGCATATTGCAAGATATCTCAAACTGACCCTGTCTGAGAATCTACTACTGGAATCCTGCTGCCTGATGTTGGTTCTACCAAAGCTAAGTGCATTTGTTGTAAACTTGTGGAAACTGTTCCTCCGGCTGTAGTTTGTGATAGTTGTCATGACAAACTTTTACATGCAGACAATATTTCCATTAGTAGTAGTCCATTACCTGTTGCTGGTCCTTCAACATCTAATGCTCAGGATATTCCTGCTAATGTGAGAGAATTTGTTTCTAATTCCATTCAGAAGGCTTCGTCTGTCATACCGCCTTCTAATAAACGTAAAAGGTCTTTTAAAACTTCTCATAAAATTGATTAATTTTTAAATGACCGACAACATTCTGATTTATCTATCTCTGATGAGGATCTATCTGGTTCAGAAGATTCTGATTTCTAAGGAATGGAATAGACTGGGTACTTCTTTTACTCCTTCAAGGTTTAAGAAACTGTATCCTTTGCCGACTGATAGTTTGGAGTTTTGGGAAAAGATCCCCAAAGTTGATGGGGCAAAGCATACTACTATTCCTACGGCAGATAGTACTTCTTTTAAAGATCCTTTAGATAGGAAACTTGAATCTTATCTTGCTTCATCCTTACTTGTGGGATATTAACCTCCTGCTGACAGGAAGTGGCAAAGAGCACCACAGCAGAGCTGTATATATAGCCCCTCCCTTCCACTCCACCCTCAGTCATTCGGCCGAAGGTTATAGGAAGAGAAAAGGAAAGGCTAAAAAGGTGCAGAGGTGACTGAAGTTTACAAAAAATAAAATAAATCTGTCTGAAAATAACAGGGTGGGCCGTGGACTCGTAATATCGTAAAAGAAAGTAATTTATCAGGTAAGCATAAATTTAGTTTTCTTTTACAAAGATATGACGAGCCAACGGATTTCATCCTTACTTGTGGGAAACCAATACCAAAGCAATAGGACATGGATGAAAGGGAGGGACAAGACAGAGACCTAAACAGAAGGCACCACTGCTTGAAGAACCTTCCTCCCAAAGATAGCCTCAGAAGAAGCAAAAGTATCAAATTTGGAAAATTTGGAAAAAGTGTGAAGGGATGACCAAGTCCGCAGCCTTACAAATCTGTTCAACAGATGCATCGTTTTTAAAAGCCTATGTGGAAGCCACAGCCCTAGTAGAATGAGCTGTAATTCTTTCAGGAGGCTGCTGTCCAGCAGTCTCATATGCCAGGCGGATGATGCTTCTCAGCCAAAAAGAAAGATAGGTAGCCGTAGCTTTCTAACCCCTATGCGTTCCAGAATAAACAATGAATAATGAAGATGATTGACGGAAATCCTTAGTTGCCTGTAAGTAAAACTTTAAGGCACGGACCACATCCAAGTTATGTAACAGACGCTCCTTCTTAGAAGAAGGATTAGGACACAAAGAAGGAACAACAATTTCCTGATTAATATTCTTATTTGAAACAACCTTAGGAAGAAAACCAGATTTAGTACGTAAAACCACCTTATCAGAATGAAATATGAGATACGGTGAATCACACTGTAAAGCTGAAAGCTCAGAAACTCTTTGAGCAGAAGAAATAGCCATCAAAAACAGAACTTTCCAAGATAAAAGTTTAATATCTATGGAATGCATAGGTTCAAACGGAACCCCTTGCAAAACTCGAACTACTAAATTCAAACTCCAAGGAGGAGTAATAGGTCTAAATACAGGCTTAATTCTAGACAAAGCCTGACAAAAAGACTGAACATCTGATACATTTGCCAAACGTTTGTGAAACAGAATTGACAAAGCTGAAATTTGTCCTTTTAAGGAACTAGCTGATAACCCTTTCTCCAATCCTTCTTGGAGAAAAGACAAAATCCTAGGAATCCTAACTTTACTCCATGAGTAACCCTTGGATTCACACCAATAAAAATATTTACGCCATATCTAATGATAGATTATCCTAATGACAGGCTTTCTAGCCTGAATCAAAGTATTGATAACTGAATCAGAGAATCCTCGCTTTGATAAAATCAAGCGTTCAATCTCCACGCAGTCAGTTGCAGAGAAATTAGATTTGAATGTTTGAAAGGAACTTGAATGAGAAGGTCCTGTCTCAACGGAAGTTTCCACGGTGGTAGAGAGGACATGTCCACTAGATCCGCATACCAATTCCTGGGTGGCCACGCAGGCGCTATCGGGATCACTGAAGCTCTCTCCTGTTTGAGCAATCACGCGTGGGAGGAGAGGAAACGGCGGAAACACATAAGCTAGGTTGAACAACCAAGGAACTGCCAAGGCATCTATCCGTTCGACCTGAGGATCCCTTGACCGGGATCCATATCTTGGAAGCTTGGCATTCTGACGGGATGCCATCAAATCCGACTACGGTCTGCCCCATCTGAGAATCAACAAGGAAAATTACTCCGGGTGAAGTTCCCACTCCCCTGGATGAAAAGTCTGTTGATTGAGAAAATCTGCTTCCCAGTTCTCTACCCCTGGAATGTAGATCACTGACAGATAACAAGAATGGGTCTCTGCCCCACTGATTATCTTGGATACTTCTATCATCGCTAAGGAACTCCTTGTTCCCCCCTGATGATTGAAATATGCCACAGTCGTTATGTTGTCCGACTGGAATCTGATGAATTTCGCCAAAGCCAACTGAGGCCACGCCTGAAGCGCATTGAATATTTCCCTCAGTTCCAAAATATTGGTTGGAAGTAGAGACTCCACTTGAGCCCAAATACCCTGAGTCTTCAGGGAATTCCAAACTGCACCCCAGCCCAGAAGGCTGGCATCTGTTGTCACTATCACTAACAAGGGTCTGCGGAAACGAGTCCCCTCCCCTGGGACAGATGATCCGACGAAAACCACCAAAGAAGAGAGTTTCTAGTCTCTAGATCCAGAATTATCTTTGGAGATAAATCTGCATAATCCCCATTCCACTGACCGAGCATGCACATTTGCAGAGGTCAAAGATGAAAGCGAGCAGACAGAACGATGGCCATTGCTGCTACCATTAATCCGAGTACCTCCATACACTGAGCCACTGATGGCCGAGGAATGGACTGAAGTACTCGGCAAGTATTCAAAATGTTTGATTTTCTGACCTCCGTCAGAAATATTTTCATGGCTACCGAGTTTATCAGAGTTCCCAAGAATGGAACCCTTGTCTGTGGAACAAGTGAACTCTTCTCTATGTTCACCTTCCAGCCGTGAGTTCTCAGAAAAGACTGTGTCAGTGTGAGATTTTGTCAGATGATATGTTGACGCCTGAACCAGAATATCGTCCAGATAAGGCACCACCGCTATCCCTTGCGGTCTGAGAACCGTCAAAAAAGACCCTAGAACCTTTGTGAAGATTCTGGGTGCTGTGGCTAACCCGAAAGGAAGAGCCACGAACTGATAATGTTTGTCCAAGAAGGCAAACCTTAGAAACCGATGATGATCTTTGTGGATTGGAATATGAAGGTAAGCATCCTTCAAATCCACAGTAGTCATATATTGACCCTCCTGAACCATTGGCAAAATCGTTTGAATTGTCTCCATCTTGAACGATGGAACTCTTAGAAATTTGTTTAGACACTTGAGGTCCAAAAATGGGTCTGAACGTCCCCTCTTTTTTGGGGACCACAAATAGGTTTGAGTAAAACCCCTGTCCCTGTTCCAATCTTGGAACTGGACAAATTACTCCCATAGTAAAAAGGTATTTTACACAGCGTAAGAACGCCTCTCTTTTTATCTGGTTTGCAGATAACCTTGAAAGATGAAATCTCCCCCTTGGGAGAAAATCCTTGAATTCCAACTGATAACTGTGGGTCACTATTTCTAGTGCCCAGGGATCCTGAACATCTCATGCCCAAGCCTGAGCAAAGTAAGAGAGTCTGCCCCCTACCAGGTCCGGTCCCAGAACGGGGACCGCCCCTTCATGCTGTCTTAGGAACAGAAGTGGGATTTTTAGATTGTTTACCCTTATTCCAGTTCTGATTGGGTCTCCAGACTGACTTGGATTGGGTAAAATTCCCTTCCTGCTTTGAGGAAGAAGAAGAAGCGGGGGGTCCTCCTTTAAAGTTCCGAAAGGAACGAAAATTATTCTGTTTACCCCTCATTTTAACCGACTTATCCTGAGTTAGGACATGACCCTTACCTCCTGTAATATCAGAAATGATTTCCATCAATTCTGGCCCAAAAAGGGTCTTACCTTTAAAGGGAATAGCCAAAAAGCTTATGTTTTGATGACACATCAGCAGACCAAGATTTGAGCCACAATGCTTTACGTGCTAAAATAGCAAATCCTGCATTCTTTGCCGCTAATTTAGCAATTTGAAAAGCGGCATCAGTAATAAAAGAATTAGATAGCTTGAGAGCCTTAATTCTATCTAAAATGTCATCTAATGGAGTCTCAACTTTAAGAGATTCTTCTAGAGCCTCAAACCAAAAAGCTGCTGCAGTAGTTACTGGAACAATGCAAGCCATAGGTTGTAAAAGAAACCCCTGATTAACAAATAATTTCTTTAATAGACCCTCTAATTTCTTATCCATAGGGTCTTTGAAAGCACAACTATCCTCAATGGGTATAGTAGTACGCTAAGCTAGGGTAGATATAGCTCCCTCTACCTTAGGGACTGTTTGCCAAGAGTCTCGAATGGTATCTGATATGGGAAACATTTTCTTAAAATTAGGAGAGGGAGAAAACGGTATACGTGGTCTATCCCATTCTTTTTTAATAATTTTCTAAATTCTCTTAGGAACCGGAAAAACATCAGTGTAAGTAGGTACTTCCAAATATTTATCCATTTTACACAATTTCTCTGGAGGAATCACAATAGGATCACAATCATCCAGAGTCGCTAAAATCTCCCTAAGTAACAGGCGGAGGTGTTCAAGCTTAAATTTAAATGACATAGTGTCTGAATCTGTCTGGGGTAAAACATTCCCTGAATCTGAAATTTCACCCTCAGACAGTAATTCCCTAATCCCCAACTCAGAGCACTGAGAGGGAACATCAGAAATAGCTAATAAAGCATCAGAGGATTCAGTATTTACATTAATACCTGACCTACTGCGTTTACCCTGCAACACAGGTAATTTAGACAATACCTCTGTAAGGGTACTTGACATAACTGCAGCCATATCCTGCAGAGTAAAAGAATTAGACGCACTAGAAGTACTAGGCATCGCTTGTGTGGGCGTTTAAGGTTGTGACACTTGGGTCGAATTAGATGGCATATCCTGATTCTCTTCAGACTGAGAATCATCCTTAGGCACACTTTTTTGACCTAAAATATGGTCTTTACAATGTAAGGCTCTTTCAGTACAAGAGTTACACAATGTTAGAGGGGGTTGCACAATAGCTTCTAAACACATAGAACAATGAGAATCCTCAATGTCAGACATGTTGAACAGACTAGTAATAAGCACTAAAGTCATTTAAACATTCATTTATTGCATAAAATAAACTTTAGAAAAAACGTGAATTGCGCCTTTAAGAAAAGAAAAAGTCAACAATTTTTCCAAAATGCTCAAAAAAACCGTTAAATTATCTCAAAATTTAACCTAATATTGGTTAATCCAAAAACTACTGCACCTAGAAGCAAGGGCAGAAAAAAGGCTCTAAAGTACTTATATTAAAAATAAGTCATTTAACAAACAAAAAATATCCTCTGCACCTCGCCACAGCTCTGCTGAGACGCTTACTTGCCCCCAGGGTACATCGAAATAACTTCCAAACACTTAAGACCAGCCTGCATAGTCCAGGAGCCACCAGAGTTACACCTTGGTGCTGCCTAGCCTGAGAAAAATGTGCCAAAAATAGGCCACGCCCCTTGAGGTCAAATGCCGAAGTAGGCCCAAGCACAACCACATGGAAAGCAGTTTCACCTAAGTTTAAAAATCTAATGCCTAAAACCCCTCAAAAGCATCAGTAAACAAACATATGCATAACAGAAATAAAAAACTTTATATATCTTTTTTTGTTGTTTTTTTTTTTTCATTATGAATGCCTATAGTGTCACACAAAGCCCATAAGTCAACCATTAAATAAAATCAGGGACTCCAGTAATACCCTTTATATAAAATAGGAATACTGCTTACCCCATTCCCATACAGGGAAATAATTGTCAGCCTGTTCTGATATATCAAGTCTCCTCAGAAAAAAAGGCTGCACATACCTTAATGCCGCTTGTAGCATGAAAAAACGGTCTCCACACTGAAGATGTCTCATAGTTACCTTCAGAAGTCTTGTGGGAACCAGCGTGGATCTTAGTTACAACTGCTAAGATCATCAACCTCAGGGCAGACATCTTCTTCCATATCACCCTGAGGAAAATAGTACTTACCGGTACCATTTAAAATAAAAAAAAGTCTTGATTGAAGAAACTAAAACTAACACCTCACTTTACCATGTCTTCCTTGTATAACAAAGAGAAAGAGAATGACTGCGGGTGGAGTGGAAGGGAGGGGCTATATATACAGCTCTGCTGTGGTGCTCTTTGCCACTTCCTGTCAGCAGGAGGTTAATATCCCACAAGTAAGGATGAAATCCGTGGACTTGTCATATCTTTGTAAAAGAAATCTAAGGGTAAATTTAAGGCTGCTAACCATTTTCGTTCCTTTAGACAAAATAAGGAACAGAAACCTGATCCTTCCCCTAAGGGAACGGTTTCCAATTGGAAGCCTTCTTCAGTCTGGAATAAATCCAAGCCATTTAAAAGATCTAAATTAGCCCCAAGTCTGCATGAAAGTGCGGCCCTCATTCCAGCTCAGCTGGTAGGGGGCAGACTAAGATTTTTCAAGGATGTTTGGATCAATTCAGTCCAAAATCATTGGATTCAGAACATTGTTTCTCAGGGGTACAGAATAGGTTTCAGAGTAAGACCTCCTGTGAGAAGTTTCTTTCTCTCACGCATTCCAGTGAACCCAGAAAAAGCTCAGGCTTTCCTGCAGTGTGTTTCAGACCTGGAGTTATCTGGGGTAATTGTGCCAGTTCCTTTTCAGGAACGGGGTCTGGGGTTTTATTCAAATCTGTTCATTGTCCCAAAGAAGGAGAATTCTTACAGACCAGTTCTGGGTCTAAAAATTTTGAATCGTTATGTAAGAATACCAACATTCAAAATGGTGACTATAAGGACTATTCTGCCTTTTGTTCAGCAAGGGCATTATATGTCCACAATAGACTTACAGGATGCATATCTTTATATTCCGATACACCCAGATCACTATCAGTTCCTGAGATTCTCTTTTCTAGATGAGCATTACCAATTTGTTGCTCTTCCTTTTGGCCTAGCGACAGCTCCAAGGATCTTTTCAAAGGTTCTCGTGCCCTACTCTCTGTAATCAGAGAGCGGGGTATTGCTGTGTTTCCTTTTTGGACGATATCTTGGTACTTGCTCAGTCTTTATGTTCTGCAGAATCTCACAAGAGTCAACTAGTGTTGTTTCTTCAAAGACATAGTTGGAGGATCAATTTACCAAAAAGTTATTTGATTCCTCAGAGATGGGTAACCTTTTTAGGCTTCCATATAGATTCAGTATCCATGACTTTGTCTCTAACAGACAAGAGACGTCTGAAATTGGTTGCAGCTTGTCGGAACCTTCAGTTTCAATCTTTCCCTTCAGTAGCTATGTGCATGGAGGTTTTAGGTCTCATGACTGCAGCATCGGACGCGATCCCCTTTGCTCATTTTCACATGAGACCTCTTCAGCTTGGTATGCTGAACCAATGGTGCAGGGATTATACAAAGATATCACAATTAGTATCCTTAAATCCCAATGTTCGACTGTCTCTGACTTGGTGATTAGATCACCATTGTTTAGTTCAAGGGGCCTCTTTTGTTCGTCCAACCTGGACTGTGATCACAACAGATGTGAGTCTTTCAGGTTGGGGAACTATCTGGGGATCTCTGACAGCGCAGGGGGTTTGGAAATCTCAAGAGGCGAGATTACCAATCAATATTTTGGAACTCCGTGCGATTCTCAGAGCTCTTCAGTTTTGGCCTCTACTGAAGAGAGAACCGTTTATTTGTTTTCAGACAGACAATGTCACAACCGTGGCGTATGTTAATCATCAGGGTGGGACTCACAGTCCTCAAGCTATGAAAGAAGTATCTTGGATACTTGCTTGGGCGGAATCCAGCTCCTGTCTAATTAATTTCTGTGGTCCATATCCCAGGTATAGACAATTGGAAAGCGGATATCTCAGTCGTCAGACTTTACATCCGGGAGAGTGGTCTCTTCACCCAGATGTGTTTTTTTTTTTCAGATTGTTCAGATGTGGGGGCTTCCAGAAATAGATCTGATGGCTTCTCATCTAAACAGGAAACTTCCCAGGTATCTGTCCAGGTCCAGGGATCCTCAGGCGGAAGCAGTGGATGCGTTGACACTTCCTTGGAGTTATCAACCTGCTTATATTTTTCTGCCTCTAGTTCTTCTTCCAAGAGTGATTTCCAAAATCATAATGGAGCGTTTGTTTGTACTGCTGGTGGCTCCAGCATGGCCACACAGGTTTTGTATGCAGATCTTATTCGGATGTCCAGTTGCCAACCTTGGCCACTTCCGTTAAGGCCAGACCTTCTATCTCAAGGCCCGTTTTTCCATCAGGATCTCAAATCATTAAATTTGAAGGTATGGAGATTGAACGCTTAGTGCTTAGTCATAGAGGTTTCTCTGACTCAGTGATTAATACAATGTTGCAGGCTCGTAAATCTGTGTCTAGAAAGATTTATTATCGAGTTTGGAAGATTTACATTTCATGGTGTTCTTCTCATAAATTCTATTGGCATTCTTTTAGAATTACTAGAATTTTACAGTTTCTTCAGGATGGTTTAGATAAGGGTTTATCTGCAATTTCCTTGAGAGGACAAATCTCTGCTCTTTCTGTTCTTTTCCACAGAAAAATTGCTAAACTTCCTGATATTCATTGTTTTGTACAGGCTTTGGTTCGTATCAAGCCTGTCATTTAATCAATCTCTCCTCCTTGGAGTCTTAATTTGGTTTTGAAGGCTTTACAGGCTCCTCCGTTTGAGCCTATGCATTCTCTGGACATTAAATTACTTTCTTGGAAAGCATTGTTCCTTTTGGCCATCTCTTCTGCTAGAATAGTTTCTGAATTATGTGTTCTTTCTTGTGAGTCTCCTTTTCTGATTTTTCATCAGGATAAGGCGGTTTTGCGGACTTCGTTTAAATTTTTAACTAAAGTTGTGAACTCCAACAACATTAGTAGAGAAATTGTTGTCCATTCTTTGTGTCCTAATCCTAAGAATTCTCTGGAGATATCTTTACATTCTTTGGATGTGGTAAGAGCTTTGAAATATTATGTTGAAGCTACTAAAGATTTCAGGAAGACTTCTAGTCTATTTGTTATCTTTTCTGGTTCTAGGAAAGGTCAGAAGGCTTCTGCCATTCCTTTGGCATCTTGGTTAAAGCTTTTGATTCATCATGCTTATTTGGAGTCGGGTAAATCCCCGCCTCAGAGGATTACGGCTCATTCTACTAGGTCAGTTTCCACTTCCTGGGCTTTTAAGAATTAAACTTCTGTTGATCAGATTTGCAAAGCAGCAACTTGGTCTTCTTTGCATACTTTTACTAAATTCTACCATTTTGATGTTTTCTCGTCTTCAGAAGCAGTTTTTGGTAGAAAAGTACTTCAGGCAGCTGTTTCAGTTTGATTCTTCTGATTATGATTTCAGTTTTTTTCATTATAAAGATTAAAACTTTTTGATTTGGGTTGTGGATTCATTTTTCAGTGGAATTGGCTGTCTTTATTTTTATCCCTCCCTCTCTAGTGACTCTTGCAAGGAGTTCCACATCTTGGGTATTTGCTATCCCATACGTCACTAGCTCATGGACTCTTGCCAATTACATGAAAGAAAACATAATTTATGAAAGAATTTAAATGATAAATTCATTTCTTTCATATTGGCAAGAGTCCATGAGACCCACCCTTTTTATGGTGGTTATGATTTTTTTGTAAAAAAAGCACAATTATTCCAATTCCTTGTTGATGCTTTTTTCTCCTTTCTTATCACCCCACTTCTTTTCTATTTGTTAAACTGAATTGTGGGTGTGGTGGGGGTGTATTTATAGGCATTTTGAGGTTTGGGAAACGTTGCCTCTCCTGGTAGGATTGTATATCCCATATGTTACTAGCTCATGGAAAGAAATTAATTTATCAGGTAAATTTTTACATAAATTATGTTTCTTATTATTTGGCATAGTGATATGTTTGGAATTAGGGGACCACATGGCTTATTAAAACCGCTGCCCATGCGGTTATGCAGAAGTTAATGCGACGCCCATGGTGGGCGGGGCCTATTTCGCGTGCTCAGACGCACAGTTTTCTCCTCACTAGAAGGCAGCAGGCACTAGCTCCGGTGGGGCCTAAGTTTGCGTTTCAGTCACCGGATCGTTATTGACTCAGTCTTGAGTACCCTGGGGGCAGGTAGGCTGTTATCGTTTATTTAAAAGTTTATTTCAAATAAAGACACTTTAAAATGTTATTAAGCAATCTTTATCAAATTGTGCAATAATTTTTGGCTAATTTGAACTGTTTAGTGCTGAAAAGTCGTTTTTGGTGCAATACAGAAAAATTGTTGCGCTTTTATTATTTAAAGGCGCAGTACTTTTTTTTTTTTTTTAATTCTTTGAATCAATAATTAAGGTTAAAAGCGACTATTGTGGCTATTGCTAGTCTGTTTAACATGTCTGAACTTGAGGAAACTCCTTGTTCTATGTGTTTAGAGGCCATTGTGGAACCCCCTCTTACTTTGTGTACCTCTTGTACTGAAAGGGCCTTACAATGTAAAAAGCATATTTTATGTAAAGAAAGTGTGCATAAGGATGATTCTCAGTCTGAAGAGAATAAGGATATGCCGCCTAATTCTCCCCAAGTGTCACAACCTTTAACGCCCACCCAAGCGACGCCGAGTTCCTCAACCGCGTCTAATTCTTTTACTCTGCAGGATATGGCTGCAGTTATGTCAACTACCCTTACAGAGGTATTATCTAAGTTACCAGTGTTACAGGGCAATGAATTCATGAATCAATGTGAATACTGAATACAGGGATCTGAGTTGAGGGTCAGGGAACTTTTGTCTGAGGGAGAACTTTCTGAATCGGGAAGTGTGTTACCTTAGACAGATTCGGACGTCATGTCCTTTAAATTTAAGCTGGAACACCTCTGCCTGTTACTTCGGGAGGTCTTAGCCGCTCTGGATGACTGTGACCCTATTATGGTACCACCAGAGAAATTGTGTAAAATGGACAAATATCTAGAAGTTCCCGCTTACACTGATGTTTTTCCGGTTCCTAAGAGAATCTCGTAGATTATCAAGGAGGAGTGGGACAGACCGGGTATACCGTTCTCTCCTCCAAGATAATTTGATGGGCGGAGGCCCACTCTTGTTCTCTGTCAGCAATCTACATCCCAGGAGTGGACAACTGGGAAGCAGATTTTTTAAGCCGACAGGCATTTCATCCGGGGGAGTGGGAACTTCATCTCGGAGGTCTTTGCCTCTCTGATTCTCCGACGGGGCAGACCGGAATTGGATCTGAGGACGTCTCGACAGAATGCCAAGCTCCCAAGATACGGATCCAGGTCAAGGGATCCTCAGGCCGAACTGATAGATGCCTTGGCAGTGCCTTGGTCGTTCAACCTAGATTATGTGTTTCCACCGTTTCCTCTCCTTCCCCGGGTGATTGCTCGGATCAAACAGGAGAAGGCTTCGGGAATTCTAATAGCGCCTGCGTGGCCACGCAGGACTTGGTATGCAGATCTAGTGGACATGTCCTCTCTGCCTCCGTGGAAACCTCCATTGAGACAGGACCTTCTCATTCAAGGTCCTTTCCAACATCCAAATCTAATTTCTCTGCAGCTGACTGCTTGGAGATTGAACGCTTAATATTATCTAAGCGGGGGTTCTCTGATTCGGTCATTGATACTCTGATTCAAGCACGTAAGCCTGTTACTAGAAAGATTTACCATAAGATATGGCGTAAATATCTTTGTTGGTGGAAATCCAAGGGCTACTCATGGAGTAGAGTTAGGATTCCCAGGATTCTGTCCTTTCTCCAAGAAGGATTGGAGAAAGGGTTGCCAGCAAGTTCTTTAAAGGGACAGATTTCTGCTTTGTCAATTTTGCTACACATGTGCATTTAAAAACAATGCTTCTGTTGAACAGATTTGCAAGGCTGCAACTTGATCGTCTCTTCACACTTTTTCCAAATTTTCCAAATTTGGTACTTTTGCTTCTTCTGAGGCTGGTTTTGGGAGAAAAGTTCTTCAAGCAGTGGTGCCTTCCGTTTAGAATCCTGTCTTGTCCCTCCCTTTCATCCGTGTCCTGTAGCTTTGGTATTGTATCCCACAAGTAAGGATGAAATCCGTGGACTCGTCATATCTTGTAGAAGAAAAGGAAATGTTTGCTTACCTGATAAATTAATTTCTTCTACGATATGACGAGTCCATGGCCCACCCTGTTATTTTTCAGACA